>NC_063190.1:6286490-6313990 GCF_017589495.1 Alosa alosa
TGCACAGGGACCTCAAGCCAGAGGTGGGTGGGGGTGCCACTCAGGCAGCCAGCCAGCACACAGGGAGCTACCATCCCTTTACACCACAGTGTGGTGTTTGTATTGTACGGTTCATACTTGAATTATGTTCACAATATTTAATTGTGAAAAAAGGAAGTAATACACCAGCTCAGGTGAAGAAGAATGCAACATTCAGGAAAAGATCCAGGGCTTAAATTTCACTGCGGGATTGCGGGTATTGCGCATAATTTGTTCAAGTCCTGCAACTCTAGCCATCATAATGCGAGAAATTCCCGCATACACTTTTACAGCCTGTCTGATGACGTTAATATAGCCTAATCATTAAGTGGCGTGAATGCGGTGCTATTGACCGGACTGATTAACTACCGAGTTGAATTGAACATGGCCTCATGCAGACACACACACACACGGAGAGAGAGAGAGAGAGAGAACCACTTTGCGCTTACGCAAATAGGCTACGCTACCATGGCAAACTTTTACATCTGGAAAGAGCTCCTTGGTAACTATCCTGCTAGCTCAGGTCACGTCAACACTTGATCCCAGAAAGATTGTCTTCGACATGTTAGTTTTTGAACATTTATTGTATCTAATGACATAGAAAACATAATGATTTGCATACACATACTGCACTATGCACAACTTTTATTCACTAGCTTAACTATAGCCTAAAACCGTCAGGTTGAAGGGGGCTAATTACTCTATAGAATTACTCTCAATGATGATTTTCTTAAAGTGACAGGCACTCAATTACACCTACTCATCACCAATGTGCACTCAATTGGACCTACACACCACATTAAAGATATGCCTAAGTGTTATAGGTTAAACGTCAATATGAGGCATTCAAATTACTAAATATGTTTAGCTACTAGTAATTACTAGTAAAATGCTATACTTTAAAAAATGCATTATTAAATAAATACACTCTATATGAATTCAAAAGCAGCCGTGGCCCACTGGTTAGCACTCTGGACTTGTAACCGGAGGGTTGCCGGTTCGAGCCCCACCAGTGGGCAAGGGCTGAAGTGCTCTTTGAGCAAGGCACCTAACCCCTCACTGCTCCCCCGCCCGCCGTTGAAGCAGGCAGCTCACTGGCGGGATTAGTGTGTGCTTCACCTCACTGTGTTCACTGTGTGCTGGAGTGTGTTTCACTAATTCACCGATTGGGTTAAATGCAGAGACCAAATTTCCCTCACGGGATCAAAAAAGTATATATACTTATACTTATATACTTATAAAATATATGATAGAAACATATCACATAAGCTATAATTTTCAGTGTGTGTTTGTGTGTGTGGAGAGAGTCAAGCAGAATCTAGGATGTCCACTGTTGTGAATGATCTCACTACAGTATATATTACTGATGACGTCAGGGTGGTGGGGGGCCCCAAAATCACTTTTTTAAAAGTATCGGCATTGAAATCGCAATTTTGACTTGGTATCAGAATCGACCCCCTCCCCTAAATTGTGTAAATCCCCCTACATGAATAACCTAAGGGGGAATTCCCCTCCATTTTGAAAAATGAATTTTAAGCCCTGAGATCTGTCGGCTTACTTAGATGTTCTGATGGCTAAGTGTTGATTCATTTCTTGTGTCTCTGCTAGCAGAATTGATTGGTGAGAGTCTGAAATGTTACTAGGAAACACAAAACTGACATTGATTCAGTGTTGTTCCAAATTTGCGTCCAATCCGCTCCATTCCCTGGTCTCTTGCATAATTCTAGCAGTGTCACCCATTTCTGTGTCAAACCCTAAAGAAAACAGAACAGAAATTGTACTGCCGGTGAGTTTCATCTCCACCTAAGACAGGCACTGTGTGGTGGGGGGTGGAATCTCTCTTTCATTCTCACTCACACTCTCTCTCTCACATACACACAAACACAAACACACACACACACACACACACACACACACAAACACACTCTCGCCTGACAGAAAGACATTTGAATCAAGAAGTGGGGTGGGCGTCAGAAATGTTTGTGCTTTCACCGTGGCAGGTTGACGCATGCATTGTGTGCGGTGGTCGAAAATAGAGAGCGGCTGTCTGGCAGTCGTGGAACGGGGAGGCGGCGAGTCGGCAGTCTCCGAGGCGGGCAGCTGGTGCGAGACAGCTCTGTGTGATTGTAATGAGAACGTTCTAGTCGTCGATCTGGCTCAGTCCTCCGCTTGCCATGCTTTTGTTCGGCTACTTCCAACTTCAAGCCACCAGGGGGGGGTTGCAATTGAGTAAGAAAAATAAAAATATGTGTGTTTCACAGGAAATGACTGGTATGAATTACCTCTTCAATCAGACTGATTAACAGCTACCGAAAGTGTGTATGCAGATGCCACACGCTTCCTTTGTGCCTGCAAATAATGCATTCATTCAGACTGTAAAAACGTTTTGCTGTCCTTCCATTCGGTTGCACACACACACACCGTCTCTCCTGCCCACTCTCGTCTCACGGCTGTCCTGTCTGTAATGTGCTTGTAAGCGGGCCCACCGTGCCCCTGGCATGTTTGTCATGTTTGCTCCCCAGTGCCTCCCAGGCTGCCGCGCTCAATTATTAATTTAGGTCGCTTGTCGCGCGGCGCACGCCTCGGCGTCGGTGCGTTTGTTGCTCGGGCTCTCCGTGTTCAGATGTGCTGTTAGTCGGGGAGCAGTGAGCTGATGGTAGTGCGGTCGCGCTGACATGAACGCAGAACTGGAGATAAGAGGCGATTCGACGGCAGGGCGGCTTTCCTGGGCATCCGCTGTGCGCTGGTGAGACCACAGCCAGTGAGTGTAGAAAACAGAACAGTGTAACGGTTGAATTCATGAAGACTGGCCCAATGTGTAACCTGTGACCAAACACTGTAGCTATTTTGCTAGTTTCACTCTTATTGAACCTTCAGATTTCACATACAGTGAACAAACAGCACGTTTGTCATACAGTATTTAGGTGAGCGTGAATACGAAGGGAGACTGGTAATCCACTGTCTCACTGCTGTCCCTCTGTTGCACGCAGAACGTGCTGTTTGCGGATGAGGGCGAGGACGCGGTGCTGAAGGTGATCGACTTTGGCTTCGCCCGGCTGTTCCCGGCGGGCAGCGCTCCCCTGCAGACGCCATGCTTCACTCTGCAGTACGCCGCCCCGGAGCTCTTCCACTCCACCGGCTACGACCAGGCCTGCGACCTCTGGAGCCTCGGCGTCATCCTGGTACGTACCTCCTTCCAGACCGACCGCTGAGAACCAGCTCTCAGTTGTATTTCACTATAGACCTCCACACTGCTGAGAATGAACTCTCTTCAACTTAACTATTTTTATAGACCTCCAGACTGCTGCCAAACAAACTCAAAACTCTAGACCAGGGGTGGGCAACCGGGCCTGGCCGGATCCGCCCGCCAAGCACTTCTATCCGCCCACAGCATTTCATTTGGTTATCAGGCTGCTCGCTATTTTTTTCCTTTTATGTGTGTGTAGTGGGGGGGTGGTGGGCTGTTGTGCGGCCCGCCTGCCAATTTTCAAAACCCAATGTGGCCCTTGAGCCAAAAAGTTTGCCCACCCCTGCTCTAGACTCTAAACTTTAGACTTCAAGGTCTCAGTAGCATACAGACATCACACACACATTCACTAACAGCAGAAAAAAGTAATTAAAAGTATATAATATAAAAAACACAGCTAAGCAATAAAGACGGTAGAAGATAAAGAATATACTAAAATACAAATTATACTAAATAACACAAAATCTAAATCAAGTTTAAAAACAGTATCCACATAGTGGGTGATTACTCTAAACTCTAGTTGACTTTACTCTAGTTCTGCTGGAGGGCAAGAGGGAAGAGGAGGAGCAAGGAAAGGAGAGTGAGGGCAAGAGGGAAGAGGAGGAGCAAGGAAAGGAGAGTGAGGGCAAGAGGGAAGAGGAGGAGCAAGGAAAGGAGAGTGAGGGCAAGAAGAGGCATTACTCTCTAATTATAAAGATGTTCAATAATTACTGGATTCATCTGGAATACTTTTGTGTGAGATTTAGCTTAAGCCATTAAAAGAAATCATTATCATGCTCATCTACCATGTCTCTCCATACCTCTCTCTCTCTCTCTCTTTCTCTCTCTCTCACTCACTCTGTGTGTGTGTCTCTCAGTATACCATGCTGTCGGGACAGGTTCCCTTCCAGACCGAAAAGAAGGGCATGACCTCGTCACACGCCGCTGACATCATGAAGAAGATCAAAGAGGGAGACTTCTCATTGGATGGAGAGGCGTGGAGAGGCGTGTCAGAAGAGGCCAAAGAGCTTGTGAGAGGTGAGAGGATATCACATGACTCAAATCAACCCAACAAGACACTGATGATTAAGCACTTTGCCCATGCGAAAGACAAAGGCACACTTTTCCCATGACTTGTGTGATTGTTCAGACTTGTTTATTCTCTGCGGTTGACCACGTGATTGTACGGCTTCCACCTCGGCCCTGCTGGCCAGTCTGCCAGGCTTTTGGCATGGAGGCTACAGAGGAGTCCACATTTCCTCGATTTGTAGGGTGGTGCTTGACCCAGTTTGTCATTTCCTCCTGATAAATGAATGCATAACTAGCTTGGAGTTATTGGCACACACACACACACACACACACACACACACTAGTAAGTTGTGCAATGTCTCCCAGCCCCTTTGTAACTCATTTCCTCAAATCACACACTTCCTCAGACACACTGTCAGCTCCCTTCACCACTTCGCACACAAACTCGTTGTGAGTAGCGCTTGCTTGCGCCTTGAAGTTAGTGAGTCTGACAGTTTCTCACTGCTGGCATGGGCAACCTGATCGTACACAGGTTTTCACTTAGAACTTTTTCACTTTGAGTTGGGAGGCTGAGATGTGTCATTGCAGTTGTCCTAACATTACCTCAGGTTAGAACTGTCATTGTTCTATTAAACAGCAAAAAGCCCTTTTTCACGTGGCAGTCTTTCCGAACACCCATATCTTTCTGTCTTTCTTTTTCTCTCTGTCCCTCTCTTCCACTCTTCCTTTCTCTCATATCTTATTCCTCCTGTTCTGCCCATCTTCCTACTTCTGGTCTGATGTGTTTTTCGCTGTCTTGCATGTTGGGCACTGTAGGCTTATTAACGGTGGATCCCGAACGTCGTCTGAAGCTGAGCGATCTGAAGGAGAACGGCTGGCTCCAGGGCGGGGCCAACATGTCGTCCACCCCACTGTGCACGCCCGATGTGCTTGAGTCCAGTGGCCCCACCGTGCGCACTTACGTCAACGCTACATACAAGGTACAGATCACCCCACCGCCCCCACACCATAGTTCTACAAAGTTCATCATTTTCAGAAGTTGGGTGTTGTTGCTGCTGCCTGGGTTTTGCTTTAGATGTTGTGAATGCAGTGGGCCTGTTTTGAAAAAGATGACTTGGGAACTAATAGCAGTCAGTTGGAAGGTCCCTCCATATCCCTCATGGGCCTAGTTGGACAGCTGATATAGTTGTATTGCAGGGCTTAAAGTGTTCAGGCGTGAGCTGGTATGTGTAAGATTTGAAAATAGGCAATGAGACTACAGTATATATGGCGTCCATAAATGTCTGGTAACTTCAGGCACAGATATGTGTATTGAAATAACCACTCACAGTGAGCACTGTTTGTCTGTCTCTCCCATTCCCCACAACCTTCTTTCCTTCTGTCTCACACAGGCATTCAACCGGGGGAAGCGAGAGGGCTTCTTCCTGAAGAGTGTGGACAACGCCCCTCTGGCCAAGCGCCGCAAGCTGAAGATGACCAGCACTGGGGTTGAGACCCGGCGTAGCTCCTCTTCCTCATCCTCTTCCTCCTCCTCGTCCTCCACAGCAGCAGCAGCGGCGGCGGCGGCAGCAGCCACGCTGGCCAAGGCCCCGCTGCGGCAGACTGTCCCCCCGAACTCTGACCCCTGAGTCGGCCTATGGCTAGAGGCCTCTGAGCGTGCCCCCTCCCTCCCTCCCACTACTACTACCACCATCACCCAAGCTGAAGAACCCTACAGGGCTCCAGTGTGACTGAATCACCGAAGGAGTCAAAACTCTTTTTAAATCACACCCATATCCAAATTACAGACATGTAATTGTGGCGTAATATGCCGTTTGGGCAGTTACATGGTCTGACCGCAAAGGGCTTAAAGTATGCACTCATTCTGAATGGATATGTGAAGTCTGTTTCTTTTAAGGCCAACCTTGGGGTTAGCAAGAGAGTGGAGACAACTGTTGTATATTTTAAGCAAAAAATTTTAATTGTTCAAAACTTGGTGTCGAATTGTTATTCGCTGTTGTTGACGTTGGCGCTTCTTTAAACCCGCTGGTCGAAAATCGTTCCTGCGCTGATTGTGTCGTCTGCATGTTACCAGTGTTGAACTGCCGAACCCTTTAGTCTCGTTTATTTTTCTTTTAGTTTGTTTTGTATCGTTTGCCCTTACGATTGAATGTACCTTTAAAAGAGTGGAGTTTTTCTATGGCACCGCGGTGCTTTTTAAAAAATATTAAAAAGGGACACTTTGAAGATGGATGGGAAAAGAAGCCATGGGAGAGTTGAAGCCATAGGTACTGAGAGGAGAGGACCTTTGTGTGGACCCCAGACTATAGACCATCTAATAGGGGGCAGGGTAAGAGTAGCTATGGCACATAAGCAGCATTTTACATCAAGGGTGGCTTTCAGACAGAGGCTTGATGACAGATTGTTTTTTTTACTTGTTCCATCGACAACAGCAAATAACGACTAGGTCTGATTGTCTGGGTCAGGCTTACAATCTTTCTCCATGTGCCATTGTGAGCTTACTAAGTGCATGCCTCTCAGTATAATGTGGTGAATACTCTTAACAGCAATTGTTAATATTCAGTGTTCCTATGACTGAACCCTTTGCTAACAACTCCCTGCTGTGCTTTCATGGTGCTATCGGATCAGTCTGTGATACCACGAGCCCTCTGTATACCTCCAGAGTCCTTCGAAGTGTGTGTGTGTGTGTGTGTGTGTTCGCTCGCTTGTATGCACCCCTTTACAGGCGCCCTGCCACCCCTCCCCCTCGCCATGGGAGCGTGAGGCGCTGCCGGACTTCTGCTGCTGCAGGCGGGGTGATGCAGTGCTGGTCACCAGAGTCCAGGCCACGAGTAGACTGGACTCTGCACGTGTTTTTAAAAAATAACAAAACAAAGGGCTCCATCATGCATCCCAGGCTGGGTACAGACAGTGACTCCACACACACACTAACACACTCCCAGTCCTTTTGACCCCCAGCTGGAGAGATGATGGTCTGAGGGAGAGGGATGGAAAGAAGGAGAGAGAGCAAGAGAAGGGGAGAGAGAATAACAGAGGGAGAGGGGCTGACAGAGGGAGAGAGAGACTGAACGAGAGAGAGACTGACAGAGAGAGAGAGAGAGGCGGGAGAGAGAGACTGACAGAGGGAGAGCAAGAGAGAAAGAGAAAGAGACTCCACTTGTCTGCCTGCAGGTGACCATATGCCACCAGCCACCCACCCACTGTGTTGAATGTCTTGCAACCCTGTTCCTCCTCAATTTAATACTTGCATTAAAAAAACACAACACTGAATCTGTGTGAGTGCTGAGGGGAGCAGATCCAGGGGTCTCTTCATATGGATGTCTTTCTCCATACACTGATAGGATACCTACTGGAGTTTTTCATTACAAAGGAACACTTTTGCCAAGGACAAGGATATTGTTGTGTGTGATCAACATTTTCTTGAATGTCTCTTTGGAAATTTTAATGTAGTACCTGGTTTATGAGATGATTGCATGCATATTTATAGAGTTATGATCACATTTGCAAGGGCGGTGTGTGTAATTTTTTTTTTTTTTTTTTTAAGCTTCGGCACTGGTTGAGATGCCTGTATAAAAATCATGAGACAGCATGTGGTCAAGAGGGCCATCTTTATCAGAGAGTGCATCAGAGTCGGGTTGTGGCCTGACATCCTGGTCTTACACATGTCAATCATGCTCTCTCGACTGTGGTCTCACCATTTGTATCAGACACCAAATGAATTGTTTTTAGTATTATCGGAAATGGGATTCTCGAGCAAGATGGTTAAATGACACTGGTCATTTAAAAGACAGTCATTTGTAGTTACTCTTTTTTTTATTGGTCAATCTTCAAGTCGCACAATTTTAATCTTTGAAAATATGTTTTCATTTTTTTATCAGCTTTAACTTGCTTAACCTTTAGTATTTATTGCCTCTGTTCTGCCTCCGTGTTCTGTTGATGTTTCGGTAATGGTTCTCTGTCCGGCGCCTCGTGCTCATTCATGTTGAGTAATTATGTAATTCTATGGTATGTCTTGCTGCCTTGTGCTGCATCAGTAAAAAAGACATCTATTGTGAAATTATGGAACTGTGCATTTCTGATTTTAGATATTTTTTCACACATATAATTGTCAATGATTTTATGTCTACAGTTTAAAATATGAGAACGCTACTTTTTTGACTATTAGTAACTGTTTTGTGTTATTGTTCTGTCATGCATGTACTTTTTTCATTTAAATAACCTCTTTAATAAGTTATTCTGCTCTCTCATTTTGCCAAAAACATTTTGTAAAAACAAAAATTTAAATTAAAATCATAATTTTCAAAGTGCTCTGTATTCAAATAATGGCAGGTGGTTTGTGTTGCATCATGGACACAGTTGAAATCGAGTGTCAAATTGCAATGCACATACGGAAATGTATCTTTTTTTTTTAGGTGTATTATTCCATTCAATGTGCGAGAGCCTTATAAAATGTCACATTATATGGCGATGTACTACCCAATTTGTTTTCTTATTGTGAGAAAATTAGGTTTATCTTGAATGCACGATTAATTTGTCATACTGTATTTTAGCCTTCAACATTTTATTACAGTAGTACAGCCATTTGAATCATAGCTGTAGCTTGGCTGGTATAATGCCTTGCCTTGGTTCCTTCATATCGACAGTCATGCAGTTCAGCTTGATTGGCACCAGGGGTCAGTGTGGCGCTTAGCTGTTTTGATTTGTCTGGCACAATGAAGGCAGGAGGAAGCCATTGGATTACTTGGCCATGATGTGACTGCCATCATGCCATTAATCAAAATGAGCTCTGAGTGGAATCATTTGCATAGGAAATTGTGATATATTGAGCATGACACAGATGGATATGGATCGAAAGCTAAATCAAAACGATTCCATCAATTACAATCCCCACTCTTGGTCGTGACCCAAGGTTTGTCTTCATATATGCTCGCCGTACAGACAGCCAATGTGTAATTTGTTGGAAATGGACTTTCGGGAATATTGTCCCTAACCAGCCGGGGCTACGGACAGTGAAACCGTCTCTTTGGCTGTTGCTCACGTCCTCGTTTCCTGCCAGACCGCAACAACCGGCTCCCCACCGCACGCGCGCTCTCGCAGCTGCACCGCACACTAGGCCGCGAGAGAGAGCCTGCTAACCTGTCACACATACTGACTTTGTCTTACAGTGTGTTTACCCACAAGGCCGCTGAATAATTCACAGTGGTAGTGCAGCCTTACCAGTGTCAGTAAGTGCGTCAAGGTTGATTTCATAGCAGATCCTCCACTTTCCTTTTCTCCTCATCAAACTTTCATCCCGCGCTTTCCAAAAACGCTCTCCATTATTAAGCAGCTAAACATGACAGGACCCATTTCATGGAAGACGCCTAGGCAAGTTCAGTGTTCACGTGGAGTTGTCCATTTGAACTTGAGGCTCAAAGGGATGGATAAGGTATTTCTTTGCTTTCAGGTACCTTACCTAGATGAAGGGAACCTAAAAGGTGTAGGTAGGCTACATGAAACCTGCGCTGGTTGGTCTGCATTTCATCTCGAAAAGAAAAGGGAAAGGCATGCTTTGAAAATAGAAATGAGACCATAGTTGTACAGTTAAGCCCACCTTCACAGAAACAGATTGTAGAACTGAACTGGAAGTGTGTGTTGGAGTTATTTGACTTTTAAATGCAGTAGCCTAAGTGCAATAAGTTTGCACAGAAAATATATGTATATATGCCATCATGACCATTTGTGTAAAACTGCTTTAGAATGATGCCTATAGTGGTACTTGATGCCTACTGAAAAGATATATCACAATTCTTCTCAATTTATGGTCGGAATGATGTTAAATGTTCTCCCATGCTACTGAAAACAAACAATACTGTTACCCTAGCCTTAAAGTGTGACAAATGTAAGCATAAAGATAAAGTATATTGCATAGCATTGCATAGATGTTATGGCTTTGCATTGTTCTTACATAATGTCATAAAGAATGTATGTTATAGTGACAGAGGAATTACTACAGAGTCTAACATTGCACAAAAGCTAAAGATGTTTCATTTGTGTGTGTGAGTTTATGTGTTTGTAGAGGAATGACAGACAGTGTCAGTGTCCTTATGCTTTGCTTGAGACAGTGCTGAATACTGCATTAGCCAGATGCCAGCCACAAACACAGTCCAGGCCAAGTACTGTGGGTTATTGGTGGGGAGTGTCTCCTCTCCCTCGATGTGCACTCTCTCACTGGGTGACATTTACACAAGACATTTTAATATTGCAACAGTCAACATCTGGGACCAGATCTGAGACATCTGACTGGGTCTGTGTATACATGCAAACTCAAACACTTTATTCCAGCTCACCCACTGATGTGGCACAGACAATCATCTGCTAATTAAATTGTCCAAATGCCAATGATATAACTCTTAACTTATTTACGCCCAGAAGGACTGCATGTGTGTGTTTTTTTTAATTTTTATATTAATGTCTTTTTTTAGTTGCTTGTAAATATGTCTCAGGGGACTTTTCGGTGAGCCTGGTGCTCTTTTAATTAATGTTCATATTCTTGGAAATTAGCAATTACCCTCCACGTGTGCCCCTTTGAAATGTTCAGTGGAGGAGTTGTATTTATTTGGCATATTTAATAGGTCTCGTTTCAAACACCGTGTGTCAATAGATCACTGTGTTCGTTCCCACTGGTCCACATGAATTAGTCAGCTCCAGTGAATGTTTTTAATATTAATTAACTCAAGTACATAATTGTAACACAACAGAAAGAAGTTTGCGACAGCTTAAAAGTGTTTACTTTTTATGATTTGCTTTTTATGATTTGATTTTGTTTACATATGCCATTACACTGCAATAATTGCATCCAAATACTTAAAAGTCTACTTGTTCTGGGGGCTTAAATATATTGGCTTAAAAGCAGACATTGTCATTGTTATTTTCTCTAATACTCTTCACAGACACACATAAAGGCCCATTAGTTACTTTATTAAGGTAAAAGCCATTAGAAACTAATTAAACTTCAGTCTGCCATACAGTACAGAATGCATTTGTGATTAGTGAACCAAATTACACTCGGTGTCAACCCCATCAGCAAATGACTGGCAAAGTGGAGCTGGAAGCAAATGTCTTATCATTAACCCCCGAGAATGTCACATCTGAATCAGAAATAAATGGATGGCACAATCAAACCAGGCCACGCGATGCTAACTATACCCTTGAATATTGAACTCGAACAGCACAGGGTTTAAAGTGGCTTAGACCTCTGGCTGCGGCAGCGAAGTTTCATGTAATGATGAAATGTATCCTAAGTTAAATGAAACAAGGGGACATCGAGGAATTTGGCCCACTTTTTTTTGGCGTACCCCCTACCCCCAGGACCCCTAAGGCTCATATACACCCACCCACCCCCCACAAACTGCTGTGGCAAGCTTTCAGACAGACAAACGGTGAATCGATTCACCAACTAGAAAGGCCATTTTCAGTTCGCATGCCATTTTAACCCCCCACTCTTCTCCAATTCCATTAACCTCACCCTCCCCTTTGGCCCCCCCACCCTCTCTCGGCTCCATGTCTTTCGCCCCATCCCCATCACTCTCATCCCTTCATTTCTGGTTCATTTGAGAGAGATGACCCCCATTCGGCTCCCTCCCTCCCTCTCTCTGCCTCTACCCTTGGTCTCTTGTGCGGCTCTGATGCAGCGCCAAAGCCTCCCTTTTCCAATTATACCTCCTCTCTTCTCCCTGCCTCTCCTCCGCGCCTTCCTCAGCTCGTGCTGATTATTGAATTGCACTCCAAGTGAGTGAGAAACAAACACAAGCCGTCTTGGAGACACTGCCGTTCTCGAGCGAGCGACTCAAGCGTCTGCCACAGACCACAGCAACAACAAGAGCAAAAAAAAAACTTCCACTTGATAAGCACAAATAACACTGCACACAGAGGGACTAGCACACTGACCCAAATGGATCTGGTGATGTCGGGCATGTAAACCAAAAAAACGCAAAAACAAAAGTATAAACCACCCGGCTTCCATGTGAGAGTGATAGGTATGGGCTCCTGTTCGAAGGCTTACCACGGGATCTGTGGAGTCCAGGATTATGGCCTCAGATCTGAAAAGAAGAAGAAAAAAAAAACTGAGCAGACGCTTTAGATGTCAAAAGTGTCAGAAAACTCATCGCGATTGTGATGGGATGGCAAGGAAGAAAAAAAGGGGGGAAGATTTCAAGTTCAAGAAATAATGACTGTTTCTGTCTATCTCTCCTTCCCTCTGGCCTCTTCTCTCCATCTCTCGCTGCCTGTCATTGTTAAGTGTGTGCCTTCTCGCCATGTGATCTTCAGGGCAGTGTGCACTGTATTAAAAAATGAAAGCTATTTTAAATGAGCTGATAGGCCCTGACCCCTGCCCCTCCCCCATTCTGCATCGACTAATGAACCACACCATGGAACAGACATAGGCTATGGGCAAATGTCTTTGAGTTTGTACATTTATAGTTGCTTTGTGGTTATCGCCATGGTATTTAGCAGACTAATTGATTTATTTATTTTACTATAAACACACAAGTATGTGGGTTTAGTCATTTGTTACTATAGGCTATGGTCTGATTCTCAAAATGTTCACTTTAGCTGACAATCAATTGGGTTCATCAGGCCAACAAATTGAAATTTCTCATTAGCCATTCTGCCCCAGCGACACCACTACATGGTTGTTACCCATCTGTCCCGCACACAAAGGGAGCTCCCTAATGTGGCTAAGTGTGTCAAGGGGAGTGTGTGTCCTAATCTTGTCCCGGAACATCAGCCAGTGACATTGTCATTGCCTTCGGGCTACCTTTATCCTGTGACCCCACTGAGGCGTCTTCAGTTCTCGGTATCCTGATGGGTGCAGCGAGGGCCTCATATCCTGTCCCGTGCGGATCAGACAACGCAGCTGTGACGTGCCCGGCCTCGCCAAGTCAGCCCCGCATCAATAGGGGACACGCTGTCATGAACTGTCACATTCATCCTTGATTTAGGTCATGCCTTTCGCCTCTTCTCCCGTGTGTGCATTTCCACCGCGCTTAACCAGACAAAGCGAGCGGGGAGGCTGTGAAGGAACCCTGACATCACAATTGTGGCAGTCACATTTAGAATTTTTTTTTTTTTTTCGGCTGTTCTGGAGCCGTTGACGCAGCAGCAGCAGCAGCGCAGGCAGGAGTAGACAGTGGCACTGTGAACTGTGTGCTCTGCTGTCACCGAGGCCAGGCCGCTGTGCCAAGCTGCTGATGAACGTTTTGTTCTGTGTGCTAATGCAGTCCCGGGCCGGCAGTCAAAACTGAGCTCCCCGGAAAGACGCGTCTGCGCTCTCTCATGCGGCAGACAGCGGTCTTCTACACAGCATAATGAGCATCGCTGGAATGATTCACTCTGTGATTGAGAGGCCAAAGAGGGATTGGGGAAGGGACAGGGCGGGGACTGTGTGTGTGTGTGTGTGTGTGTGAAAGAGAGAGAAAGGAGGACGGGGGGTGGTATGGTCACGTCATGGAAACCAGACAGAGAAAATGCATATCAGCGTACAGACATGCGTACGACAAACAGGAGGTTAGGCGAGGCACATCGCTCAACAGTAGGCCACTCTCTCACCATCATCGCCATCATTATCATTACACCGGGTCTTCCGCGTTATCTGGATGCATTTGTCAGAGGACGTGCCGTTGGCTGTCGCAAGCAGCTGTAGCTCGTATCAGCAGGACAACAACAGACTGGGGAGAGTCTGTTATCAGTGCTTAGGTACACAACAGCTACTATGCCAGAGCATCGCATTCAATTAGCAGCTGTCAGCTAGTGTGCACTGGGCCGATTAGAGCAGCTGGGACTGTCAATGAGAGTCCATCATTCAGTCACTGGGTCACTCCTAAGGTTCCCAAAATGTTTAGATTACCCTGTTTGCATTTATGACTAAGACGTTTCATCAGTTTTTACACTATTTTAAGGTGTTACTGTATTGTGAAAGGTTAGTTTGGATTAAAAAAATCTTGACACCCAAGATTGCTTGTTGAAATAGCTACAGTTCTCTGCATAAATCAAGAGTTATGGTACACTTTTCCTTACACTAGACTAATTTAACGTGGCCATGCATGCCAGACCTTTTGGGCTCTGGCCACAAGTCATGAAATTTCTCCCTTCTCTGTGATGAGGCGTGGAGAGAGAGAGAGAGAGAGAGAGAGAGAGAGAGAGAGAGAGAGAGAGAGAGAGAGAGAGATAGGCCCGCTGCACATCTTTAGCCAACAACAGATTGGCTTTGTTACACCACCGGGGCTGAATTACATTACCTTTGTTGGTTTTTAAATACATTCTAACGGTCAACTCTTTATGTAACGGCTACTCCCAGAGGATGTGCGGCGGTGGCGGCACCCTGGACCATATGTATCTATGGCAACTCCTTCGAGTGCCTCTCCTCCACTAATATTCCGCTCCCCTATGCTCTGTGACGGGCTGAGACAAGGCAGCCAAGTAGAAAATGAGATCTCTAATTGGGAATCTTTAAGAAGGAATCCTTGATTAGTAATTTCACACATCTCTGGAGCCTGCGGAGGATGAGCCGAGAAGAATGCACACCAGCAGCGTCCAAGGAGCACACAAAGAGAGGAGAGAGAGGGTGTGGTCATTCAAGCATTTCTCTGTCTCTCCGTCTCTCTCTCCTCTCTCCCTCTCTTCTACTCTCTCCATTCTGTGCTGATATGCTGTGTGTCTCCTCCTGGTTCCTGCTGCTCTTTCCTCCAGAGGGTTTGTGTTAGCCTAAACTCCAGCCCCATGAGGCAACAGTGCTGACTCAACACCATTCCCCTCAGAGCCATACTCCCCGTGTGGCGTCTGGTTCGCCCCCACTTCCCATTTCCCCAGCCTCCCTAAGCAACTACATCCCAGATAAGGAACCTTGGCCAATCTGCAGGATTGTGTGTGGGGGTGTGTGTGTGTGTTTGTGTGTGTGAAAGAGCAGGGGGGGCAGCCTTGCTTTGGTGCAGTCTACTTGTGGATGTACAGTCCCAGGACATAAAATCAGTGACGTGTGTTATATGACTGTGTGTGAGTGTGTTTATGTGTGCGAATGTGTGGGTTTGTGTATGTGAGTGTGTCTGTTTAATGTGTGTTTGATTGGGAATGAACCATAATATTGTATCTGAATGTGCTATTGAGACAGCCAGTACAATTTCAAACACGTGAAACTATTTGGGGCATAATCCTCCATTGGTGTGCAGTATAGATGGAGACTCGAGTAGCACTTCACCTTCATGCTGCTACTCCCCATAGCCACATCCACCTCCTGCACCAGTGGTGCACCACAGCGCAGCAGCCATGGTCCCGCTGCACGTGCACAAGTGCAACACTCCTTTATTGGCTGCATTGACAGGTAAATGAGATATTAAGGCGGGAAATGAAAAAATGAACTCCTCTTCCTCTCCGCCCCCTTCCCTTGTTCCCACTCTCCTGCCACCATGGCTTATTTACAACCTCGTTCCACTGCTGTTTACAGCATCGATTGGCCCAGTGTTTGTTTTACCTGTCACCTAAGCCATATATCAACAGATGGGGAGAGGGAGAAGAACGGAGTAGGAAGTGGAGAGAGGGGGAGAAAGAGCAGAGGCAGGGCGAGTTGAAATTGGTTGCATGTCTGAGAAGACTACTGAGAAAGAATGGAGTGAAAAGAGAGCAGAGCGGCAAAGCTATCTAGGGAAAAGAGAAGAACAGAGAGAGAGATGGTGGGGGAGATGGGGGGAGAATCTTTTTTAGTCATCGGTTTGATTAATTTGATTCTGCATTCGGTTACCATCTCAACCCCCAAGGCCTTCACCTTCGCTAATATTAATCAAAGAATCTCAAGGGCTACTGCTCTGCCAGAGTTGAGCATTTCTTTGTGATTGGCTGTGAAGGTCTTGTGAGAATTAGAGTGATCAATTTTCAATTTAAACCATTGCATTTCTTCTACAAATATCCATAACAAGGTCCCTTTGTATTTGTGTGTAAATGTGCACTCTGACATACAGCATGTGCTTGTGTATGTGTGTTTGTACATTTACTAAAATAGAATTTGTAAAGCATTTCACTTTTTTGACTTGATAGACATGTCTTAACACTACAAACATGTGGCCAGTTTACTGTGGGATAATGGCATTTCTTTGCCACATTGTCTTATGGTTTCTAACCTTTATATAGTAACCTAACAGTCTGATTCAGCCGACCTTGTGGAACCCTCAGAGGAGGAAATTACATAAAATGTCATCATACTACCAAATACCCTCAGTGACACGGATAGCCTCTACCACAGCCATAGCATTCACTGTCAATGTGAGGATTTACTATGATTATTCACTGTTATACACACTGCAGTCTGAATTATAATCAGACTAAATGTAGGCATGATGTGATACTGGCTGGACTGAAGCAGCATTGAAACCTAATATGGTAGCAATTAGCAAATGATGCTATTTCTACAGTGATCACACACAAAAACAACAAAAGGAAATAATCTGTCGTTCCCTCCCTGCAGGGTCAGCTGAAGCATAAAACGAGCAAGAGCAACTACACTGACCACCTGAAAGCAGAGCACCTTTGTCTAACTCACCTGGTCGATAAACATCTGGGCCTCTAATTAGCACTGTAATATAATTGTCAATAGGAGGCTTTGACATTCAGATCTACTGCTGACTTGCAGACACCCCCAACCACCACCTCCAATTAATCTCATTTACTCAATCATGACTCACCACAGCAGAGTTAAAAACAAGCCCACATCTAAGGCTTCATGGCATCGTGTACTCACAACTGTACATTTTTGAGACTATTCAATCAAAACAAATGAGGTAAAACTCTTGCCTACAGTGCATACTGTTATGTCTGCACAGTGGGGCTGGTGATGCAATAGCTATAGTACTGAGCTGCGGTCACAAGGTCATTTTATAAAAAGAACACATATCTGACAGTTTATTATGTAAGATACAAAGCTATAGGACATATCCTGGAGCAGCCATGTCCTGTCTGTCTGCATGGTGTCCTGTGGTACACTGCATTGTTAGCAATTTCAGTTGGTTTATTCAGCCCAGGTGTTGAGGCCAAATTCCCAAAAAAGCACCATTTAATCATTCACTGTCCGGTCATTAGCTACTTACCTCCCCGTGTCCTCTCAGGCAGTCTGGACCTGTCTTCATCAGGAGGTGACAACTCTAGCCAGTCTAAAGCCAGCCCACTTTCAAACCTGCTATCATGTCAACCCTTCTCAGCGGAAGGCACTAACAGCTGTGCTAACCTTGGCAACACCTTGTCCTTATGCATGCACAGATGACAAGGTAAACATTGGACTCTCCAAGGATTTCCACAGCTTGCAAATGACCATCGACGAGTCTCGGCATAGAACAGCACACCCAGCATTTCAAGTGAAGAAGAAGAAGATTGAAGCCTAACCAACGCTATCTTTTGATCAACGCTGTCCTGGACGGTGTTCCACACGTGCTCGGGAATCAAAGTGCTTTTATCTGATCAATGTGGGAATCTCCTGGGGGTTCCGTTCAGTTGCAGGCAAGATTCCCTCCCGGAGGCAATATTCCCTGGCATGCTAATGTGCAGTAACAGCATGCACAGAACTGCTGCCCATGACAGGGGATTTGGAACCACAATGCAATTTCTGTCTTCTGCCTCCCAAAACATTCTCTTTGAGCAAGAAAATGGGGGGACATTTATAGTGAAGAGGTTCCTCTGGTGCTACCATGGGTTCAAAAGTGGGAGAACCATTTTCAAGTGAAGCATGTTATGTAAGATCATCAAGATTGCCATCTCTAACAAAGAAAGTGGATGCTACAGATATTTCCAGAGATTAGCATTGTAGCATTTATATCCTCGACAGCCTTCGGTAAACTCCATGGCCATCTGTCCATTTAGTAAAATCCAGACTCCCCCCAGGGTGAGCTGTCAAATGAATCTGATATGATCAGTGAACAAAATGTGAGTATTTGTTTACTGCTTTGTTTGGGCATTCAGCTTCCCAGAGCAGAGCCCCCAGTTTATAAAGGACAGTTTATAAACAGCATTACTGCTTTGCTTGTTTGTACTTTGGTGGTAATCAACTGATGCAGTCAGACCCCCACTCCACACACACACACACACACACACACACACACACTCTCTCTACTCTCCGCAATTCACCCTGCAGTGGTGACTTGGAAAAGGCAAGGAGAGCCCACCAGCCTCCTGCCCCATTTGTGCTCAGCCGAGCGCGCAGACACTCTGCCAAAGAGTCCCTAGCCTCCTCGCCTGTGGCCATGCATCCCAGGGGCCCCAGCTGTCACCGCCACTCCATTCTACCCGCCAGCCCCCTCCGGCCACTCAGGTGACCAATGGAAAGGAGGAGGGAGAAAAAGAGCAGAGGAGATGCTCAAGCCAAACGCCCCCGAACCAGAAAGTGAAAAGGATGACAATAATTACAATAATAAAAGGAGTGATTGTGTGGCCCTTTTGCTGTCCGTCTGGGAGATTTTTAAAAAAAGCTCCCATCAGCTCTGCCCTTTTTTCTTCATCTCTCCCCTGCTTTACTGTCTGAGTCAATTCAGAGCCAGGGCTTTTGTGCATGAGGACTCTTAATGTGTTTGTGGAGAGGGTTTCGCTTAAAGGCATTACCGTTGACAAAGACGGCAAAAGCATTGGAAAAAATTCAATAACATAATGCACCTTCAGTTTTTTCCCTCCTCTTAGTCAAAAACTGCCAAATGAATACTAAAAATATCAATAATGCCCTCTCCAGCGTGGGCAATTTTTCTAAATGAATGAACTGAATATACATGCCAGATCGGCAAGTTACCAGTCAGAATGCCTCAGCAGTTCATGACATGCATACAGATGGAGGAAACGAAAGGACTCATGAGTACAACAGAAATGCATCAGTAGGGATTCTCAGTGGCGGACATCTCAGGCCGGCTGAGCCCTCCTCACAGACAGTAGAGAACAGGCCTTACATTAATCACGGCCCACAAACAACTTGGTGATTGCTGCGGACACCACAGATTAGAATGTATACTGTATATCAGTAGCAAGAATCTGTCAAACTGTGTATAATACTTAAAAGGTCTTTGACAAAAGTTGTTGTAATTTGTTGTAGTTGATTTACTGTGAAAGCTGTTTGGGATGTACGGATTAACAAACGCTTGGACTTTCTTTCAAATAGGCCCATTAACATGCAATCGCACACACACCTTAGCTGTCTATCACAAAACTGTCCCACAATATGCCAAAATATCACCTTCACAATAGCACATTTTACAAAAATCCAACAGGGATGTAATTAAGGTAATGTGGGTCTATCAGTAAATGGACTTGAGTGTCTATTTATCTTTTTTAGACTTTAACTGACATTTGCACAATTTGGTGAGGTTAGTGCACAGTTGATCTCATCAAGATGTGTATGGATCTCGGGGCTGTCAACTTTTGAGTTCAGCTTGGAGTGAGATTTGGTAATGGAGAATGTGTGCACATTGAAAATCATAATTTTTCAACTCACCTAAATAGGCTCCATTACGTAATAGACCATTTCAAGGCATTACAAGGCTTACTGGCACACTGTGTTATAGTGTGTACATGAAGTCAAGTAGCCACAGAGTCCCCCACATTTTTAGCCCTGATTGCATGTTTTAGTAGAGCAGTTATTATTATTACACTGAGATACTAGTCTGGCTCCTGTCAATAGCTGCTTTTAGATCTACGTGTTAGTCTGCATGTTCTGCGGATGTCAAGCGGTTGGGTCGTATCTGAACAACATTTGGCCATTTGGAATTCCGAACTTAGCCGGCTATTACACTACTCCCCTCCTAGTATTTCCGATGGACATTATGTAAATGAGCTTGTGTCTGAACGAATTCAAAGGACATGTGGAGATTCTGTTCATGTGCGTTTTCAACAAGTTCAAACACACAGAGATTCTGTTAATATGCGGCGGTGTCGTTCACACATATGACCGCATAATGTCAGCATGTTAGCCTCATATCTGAATCACCCGAAGGGTCGGACCTCCGTTTGACAAAACTCTGCATAGGCCTACTGCAGAGGACATGCCTGACAGCAGCTAATGCCTTAATTTACATTTCCCTTAGCCACCAGGGTGGAGGGACAATCTGCGACAAGAGGGTATGACGTTAGTTTTGAAATCAGAAGTAGTGGTTGGAAGTGGTAGTAGCAACGCCAGCAAACATTAAAAAAAAAATCTGTCCGAAGAATGTATAAATATATACAGCAAAGGTAAATGCATAGTTCCCTTACAGTTTGTAAAGGTTAGGTGAAGTAGGAAGTAACGTTATGTTATTATCTGGCTAATGAAGCACTGAACCGGGCAGATGGCCATTGGAAGAACAGCCATACTGGTCTTTTGCCCTTGCCGCATATAATGTATAGAAAATACACTCACTCCCCTGCTGCATTTGGGGCAGTATATATTTACACAACGCAAGGCCAAGGATAATTGGAAAGGACAGTCACAAGCGAGAAGAGTAAGCAAGAGAAGAGAGAAAAGAGCAGGATGCAGCTTAAGGCTGGTTGGGCTGTTGTGTTCTTTTTTCCCCTGTTCCTGGCAGCGTGGAGTTGACTTCATATTAATTAGAACGCAGAGGGCAGTGTGGCCCAGTGATAGGGCCTGGCACGGACGGGTGGTTGGCGAGGAGGGAGGTGGGTGGTGGAGGGGGCACAGCGCGCGCGGAGAAGGCAGCGGCAGCTTATCTCTGCCCGCTGACGCGCTGCCCGCTGGTTTGTTTATCATCTCCCGCGCCTCCACCTGTGGGTGGACTCTTCTGCTGGTAAGCAGGTCGGCTCTGAGACCGTTATCTCCCCTCAAGGCTTCTGAGCGCCACCACCACCTCCACCGCTGCCACCACTGCTGTCGCTGTCGCTGTCTCATCTGTGCCACATGGCTCCCCCAGCACTGGGACTCCGCAGGGTTGCAGAGGCTCCAGCACGACAGCGTAGGGCGGGCAGGGCGGCTTGTGTGTGCTCACGCCATGGTGCATGTGAAGCCCAACCCACACACACACACACACACACACACCCCCCCCCATTAGTGTGTGCGGCTCCTGTGCACAGTTTAGGGCATCTTTATCATCAGCACACAGGGGCACTGGGTATCTCTGGTGTTGGCAAAGAGGTACAAACAAGCATGCACACCAGAGAGAGAGATACTAACTAAAACTCTGTTTCTTCGTCACACACACACAAACACAGAGAGAAATATACTAACTCAAAATCTCTTTCTGAGTCACACACACACAAATAAAACACAAACTCTCTCTCTTTCTCACACACACACACACACATACACACACACACACTCACTCACTCACTCATAGCTTGCAACCACCTGCAGTTTACAAGCAATTCTGGGACATCACACACACAGGGATTCCAGGCCCCACTCCCAGACTGCCTGTGGCCTCTCTCCGCTTGCCTGCTCCCTCCCCCACCACGTTGTGCCTTCCGCCCAGCTCACAGCAGCATCTCGCCAGGGTCGCACCGCGTGTGGAGAAAGACACAAAAGCATCACGGCCAAGCCGACGCCTAAAGCGTGTGATCTCGCTCACGGACGCATGAGAGACAGACAAATGTTATGGTAAAATGAGAAGAGCGGAAGAAAATTGCTTCAAGGCAATCCCGACAGGAGCCCACACACACACACACACACACACACACACACACGCACAACACACGCACAACACACAGGCACATAAACACAGCCAAACAAACACACGTAAGCAAAAACACACCCATAAATGTAAGCATGCATACAAGCATAGCCACAAACAAACACAAAGGAATTGACAGAGAGAGAGAGAGAGAGAGTACACACTTGATCTAACTTTAATGGACACAACCACTCACAGAGGGAGCCAGTGAACACATGCATCATGCTCATAACATGTACACAGCTTCAAGAGGAGACGAAAGCTCTCACCCTCTCTCTCTCTCTCTCTCTCTCTCTCTCTCTCTCTCCCACTCTCTGTCTCACTCTCTGTCCCTCTCTCTCTTTATCTCTCTCTCTCTGCAGACTTTATCAGCCAGCTAAAAGGATGCCCTCACAGGGAGCCAGTCCACTTAGAGGCCAGACGGGACATGGTCTGGGGCCTCGTGCTCAACTGCCCAGCTGTGTGCGTCTGCCGTAAATATTGAACATGTGAGGGGCCGAGTGAGTGCACACGGCGGGCAAAAACTTCAGCCGGCAGCTCAAGACCAGACTGACGCGCCGGCCTTGGTGAGAGAATCACTGACTGTCTGAAGGTCACATCGATCATGTTCGGCTTGTCAATATGCCATCGCACTTCTTCATTATGGCTATGCAGCTTTGACCTCCCCCTGAGCCAATCTTTGTTTACGATGAAAATGTTTGTCTGAGATGATGACGCCAAGCATGTTTCGTGACCGTTAGGAGTTAATTGTAGCCTGGATTTAACCCCCCGCCAGCACGAACCCCCGCCAGTGCCCCATGGTGCAAATCCCTCTCTGCATGCATAGATTGATTTTTGCTAAATATGGTTCATAATGTCACCTGGCATGTCATTGGCCCTCCATGTCTCTTGCCACACTGGAAGTGATGCTGCCCTCTATTGATGAGCTATTAGCACTGGCTCCTGAGCCGAGCGTGCACTAAATAACAGCATGAGGGGCCAGACAAAGGTCACGTCAGCCAGCATCCTCCAGCACACATTCACGTGTGATTGGGAAAGACATAAATGCCGCCATTTGGAAGACTTAAGGGATCATTTTTTTCTGACAAAGTAGATAATTGAAAGCTGGTAATGCACCTGAATCAGAGCCTATGGAGTGGAGGTGCCATCAAAGCCCATGATTTCAGTCCCCCAGTCAAGCGCGCCTTCAGTCAAAGCAAATTCACACATCCCTTTTTCAGAGTCTGCCTCGCTTCCCCCACACAGCCAAGTTTTAATTGAAAAAAAAAAAATAATAATAAAAATCTCACATCAGCCCTTGAATTTTCTAGTATGCAGAAATCACTCAGTAGACAAAAAAACCCCCCTTTGGCCTACATACCAGACGGAGCGACGGGTGAGAGTCTGGTGAACGTGTTTGGTGTGCAAGTGCAGATTGTAAAGCTCTGGGTGCAGGTCGATAAGGTAATGCAGGCTCTCGTCCTCATCTCTCCCTCCTTGCTCTCGCACACTCTCTCCCCATGGGGTGGGGGAGCTATAAATTAAAGTGGGGAATTACTGCTAACCGTTGGAATAAATTAAAGCGCTTTTGCATCTGTAAACACAGTCTGACTGAATAATTACTGCACACTCCCACTGAGAGACAGAGCTAGAGAGAGAGAGAGAGAGAGAAATGGAGAGAAAGAGAGATGGAGATGAAGGAAGACTGAAAGAGAGGGAGAGTAATGAAGACATAGAGACGGAGAGAAAGAGAGAGGGATGAGTAAAGATTGAGAGAGAGAGAGCGTGAGGGGTGAGGAAAGTGAGAGACAGAGGGAATCCAATGAAGAGAAAGAGAGAGTGAGGAAGAGTAAAGAGAAAGAGAGAAGTGGTGGAGGAAAGAGAGATGATGAAAGACCTGTGTTTGGACAGGCTGGGGCTCTGTGGCTTAGTGGCGCCTGTTGTCGGCGCAGACCTACTCAGTGTATTTTTTTTATTAGCTCCTCACATCTGTGTGAATTGTGTAAACTGGTGCGACGTGAGGTAATGGGGCCCGCTTGACATGTCAGAGTATACAAACATCAGGATGGGCACGTTTTATATTCAACATGCCCATCAGTTGGGGGCATAATTTGTTATGCCTGTAACTGCCACATTACGGACCCCAGTGCCAATGTGCCCTTTAGACTGCTATTATTGTTTGCATAACTAGGCCATTAATCTTTTCAGAGCATAAAGTCCTTGGAATACACTTTATTTGTATAGCTGATGTAACAATACCACAATGCATTGCTAAAAGCATAACTTTAGCAATGAACAGCTTTTTTTAACCAGAAACACAACTGAGATATATCATGTACTCACATTTGGGTCAATTCTGACTCAAGTCATACACACACACACACACACACACACACAATCACACACACACACACATCTTTGTGTTCGCGATATGAAAGTGCTTAGATCTTAAAGACAGTTTGCTAGTTAACTACAATGAAGAGTGTGGCATCAGATCAGATCAATTACACTGCACTATTTTCAAGTGTCTCATTACCCAGCTCTGTGTAATATCAAAATAATTTCTATGAGGCATAACATTTTGTGCAGATTGCAATAATAAACTATTTCCCCCTCAGTTCTTACAAATCTGTCAATTTTACATGAACTCAAAGAGGTCACCAGAGAAATCTAACATGATGTGTCTGATCCCCCTGCCGCCTTTCTCAGAGAAACAGACTTCAATGGCTTCAACTCAAATCACGGAAAAGCTAAACAGGCTTCACCGCATTCAATCAGTCATCACCAGCAGTCCGATGGAACAAAGGGAACCTCTCCAGCCCTTTCTGTGCCAATCACCAGCTCCTTGGCGCCTTGACTGACGGTGCGGCGCGATGCGGCCAGGCTGATTGGAGCCATGGCGACGGTGACTGGGGTAAGAGACATGAGGTGGAGGTGGTGGGTGGGGGTTGACTGATGCAAATGAGGGGCAGCCTGGAGTATGGCCCTGCATGGAGATGGAGAGAGGGAGGGGGGAGAGAGAGAAGGTGGGCTATAGGAAGATTAAGCTTAAGAGCAGACACAGAGAAAATATGCCAATCAAGACGATATGAGAGATTGTGTGATATAGTGAATGAGAGTGAAAGGGGGGGGGGTATTAGGGCCAGGGATAGGTAGTCAATAAGAGTGAGGGAGAGAGAGAACAACAGAGAGAGAGAACGAGAGAGAGAGAGAGAAAGAGGGATAGTAGCAGAGCAACAGAGCTGTCATACTGCTGGTCTCATCAGCGCTCACTTGATAGAGAGGATGTGCACGGGGTAGCAGAGTGACTCAGAGACAGACGGGCGAGAGAGAGAGAGAGAGAGAGAGAGAGAGAGAGAGAGAGAGAAGAAAAGAAAGATAGGCTTGGCTTCAGGGACCATTCCGCCTGCCTGTGTCACATAGCCCACACCTCCTCTTTATGCGGTGACTAGCTTGTTAGCAGGTGTGAACAGGCCCAGAGCTACAGTAATATGTGCACCCAGGCAGGTGCCGAGAACAAGTAGTGCGAGCATGTTTATAGAGTGGAGTAGAAAACACGGACAGGCAGTCCCCGCTGACTACACACACTCAACATTCTTCATTTCCAGTCGCAATTGCAAATGAGGCGAAACCGTTGATATCCCCTCCATGGGACTGTTAAGTTCATGCTGTACACACTGTTTTTTCCCTCATATTTGCATTCTTATTCATTCATACAGCAGATGTTTTCTTCCCTAATTTTGTGACTCGGGGCATTCCCAAGGAGACATGCAGTCCAGCGAGTTCATCCATTTGTTTTGCGGCCTTCTTCGTCCCCCGGGGGAATTGACACAGTAGGCATATGGTGGTGCTAATGTTTATGTATATTTATACGGTTTCAAAATAGATCAGCGTCTCAGTCACAACATGCCTAACGAACAAAACACCCGATGGGCGGTTGCTAATCCAAGGCAGCACGTCTGAAGAGCTGGTAGGTGATAACTTCTGACAGCTTAGCGTTTGAGTTTTTCGATCGGTCGTCTAACTTACCGGCGGTCAGGATGTGTTTTTGGAGCCATTGGTCTAAAGTAATTATTGCACATCTGTTTCCCAGGTATAATGTCCCTGGATAAAGGAGACCCTCATTAATATCAATCTCATTACAATACACCGAAGACAGCTATGGGTACTTGTGCAATTACCCAGTTGTGTGCAGCCCATCTCCAGCCAGATTTAGTGAGGAAGTCCAGGCAAAATGTTCTGTTATTGTGCACTGTGACTTAAGGCCTTTAAGGGGAGAGATGGATAAATAGGCTGACCTGAGTATTGACTCTCTTTTCCTCTCACACACACACACACACACACACATACATCAACACTCACACACGTAGACACACACACACACCAAATATACACACAAAAAAAATGAATTTAAGCAAAGTTTTATCCTCAGAGGTTTAACTGTAAGGTCTTTTGACCCTGGAATCACCCATCATTCATTTCCTGCTGACTGCCCCTCTCTCTCTCTCTCTCTCTCTCTCTCTCTCTCTCTCTCTTCCCTTCCCTCTCTCGCTCCATCAGTTACAGGCTATACTCGTGAAATGATCTTCCTCTCTCTCTCCTCTCTGGGTCCCTCAATAATTAACACCAAGGTTCTCTGCTTGTCTAGTCTCAGCAAAACCCATGAGAGCCATGGTAAGAGAGATGGATACACACATGTAGGGGGGGGGCAAAACCTTGCAGAGTTTAAGATAGACAAATAGAGAGAGAGAGAGAGAGAGAGAGAGAGAAGGCAAAGACATTGATGAGGATGAGAGGTGAAAAGAAAGACACGCTGTATAATTCAAAGTCTTCGTCATTCATAATTCACTCATTTTGTCACTACGGGCCAGGAGATTGGGATGTGCTGCAAAACAAATCCACCAACCATCGGTCATTCTCTCTCGCAGTCATTTACCCCCATGATGGCATGGATGATGGTGCATGGCGAGAAACAGGGGTCCAGACGTGAGTGGCACTGACACGCTAAGTGCTTCCTCTGACAACATGCTCCACCACAAGATGCTCCCCATTTGTCTTATGTAACCTTGCAAGAGGAGAGGACCACACACTGCGGCACGTACACCTCAGGAAGCTTTCCCGACCCACCATTAGCGGAGAGCTCACCCCCAACGCATTTTCCTCCCTAGTAAGACCGTGTAGTTTTGCCACAAAGAGAGAGAGAGAGCGAGAGAGAGAAAGAGAGAGAGAGAGAGAAATGAATTTGGATCCCATCCCATTCCGTGCAGAACAGTAAAACAATATGCAAGGACAAGAACACAGCACCACAGCCACGGCTTTGTGCAAAGGGTCTACGGTCACTCTGCAACTTATGTGTTATGTCATCCTCCATAGATATGTGCTCTGATGCTCTGACATGAACCACTGAGGACTGTTTAGTTGGCATCTATATGGATCCATTGTGCAGGTTACAAAAGGAGTGCACAATAAACAAAGCTGAAATTATCATATCTATTATCCGTCTTATCAGCATCCCATGAATATGTGAGTGAAAGCAGAAACTAACGAACTGAGGCACAATTACAGAAGAATACATCAGGCCCTATCTGCAG
>NC_063190.1:6618990-6788990 GCF_017589495.1 Alosa alosa
TCTCTGGAAGCCATCCATTCACTCCACATCAAACGGCTACGCGCCAAATTAACCTACACCAATGGCGCTCTGCTGTCACTGCTAACACTTAGGTCTCGAGCAGACCAATTGTCCTTGACATCTGTATCTGACAAAATAGTACAGTGTGTGCTAATGATCTTATCGCCTCCTTAAACAACCCTCTGGAGTCTTTATAACTCTACTGTCCTTCAAATGACTCAAAGGTCACTACAGTTTTTTACTGCGCTACTGCAGTCTCCTACATTTACGTCACTCAGAGGTCCCTGTGTTTCTTCCAAGGACTCAAATAGGGTTCAAAGGGCAGCATTGCACTTTATTGTGTAAATTTTACAACCCCTATGGGTCTACTGAAAAAAGGAGGAATGAAACCTTCTACGAGTTTTAATTGGGTTAACACCACCTTGGTCACAGTTTAGAGCTGGCTCCACGTAAAACCTTGCGGTCCTTACCCCTATCAGCGGCAACCAAATGTTTGCCTGTCATCATAAACCAATAATACACCAAATGCTCTCAGCATCTGACTCATCCTCGAGCTGTCATCTCGCGCAGTGTTTGGGTGCCATGGGAGACAGCAGCCTCTCTGGACTGAATTGTTTGGGAATCTCCTGATGTGAAAGTGGTGCTCTGGAATGGCGTAGGCAGAAAGGGAAAGGGGACTGACTATATAGCTGGTGTGTTTGCTTTTGAGGGTGAGGACTATTTGTATGCTACGTAAACCTATTAGACGGAGAATGGATATTTGTTTAGTCTAAGTGAGTGTTTGGGTGTGAGTTTGTTGCTCAGGTGTCAAGACCAGGCAGACTGTTTTCTTCCTGTTGGAGCTGAAATGTATCAATGGGCCAGTGGACAAACTCACACACTGCATGGTTCCACGCCTTAACCAGAGATACAGTTACACAATAATCTCAGGAGAAAAAAGTAAATAACTGCATTTCTGAGTTAAGCTTCTGCTGTCAGCCTAGAAACTAAATACACTGACACCCTTTCCAGAGAATTCACATCATGAGTCATCTGCTGTAACTGATGAAACATGATATAGAAGTGCCAACAACACCACACACATTTAGATCAGTGTTATTATCTCATTATTGACTAATAATACACATTAATATAGACACACTAATATTCTACATTTCTTCTTGTAGCCTTACACCTCAATGTTAGCTATACATTTCAGGAATTTCACTAACATGTCCCCATATTGTTATGTGAGGTGAGGTTACATAAACCAAAACAGAGAATTTGCACTGTAAACATGAGTCACATTGGGAGTGTTGACAGGTGAACATTAAAAAACTTTCTTCAAAACAACCACTCCCAAGGATAGAGGGTGAGGTTGCATATAAGTGAAAGAAAGAAAGAAAGAAAGAAAGAAAGAAAGAAAGAAAATGTGTTCTGAAAGGGTAAGAGGCTCCATTAAATCAATAGACTGAACTTGCAAAGGTAAGGAGGAATTTCAAGCAACAGTGGAGAAAGCCATCAATCTGCAGGTCCAATATTTCAGCACTAGGCTGAATTGAGGAGATGGATATAAATCAGCCTCTGAAAGTAACCATAGCGACTACAGAACACTGTAAACCTGACTCACAATAAAACATGCCCAGACAGAGTCTCCAACTTGGTCAAAGATCAGCCAGCAGTGTGTTGAGAAAGATTTAATTACAATTTCTAACCAAATTCTTTCTTGTGTCCAGTTCATGACATCCATTTTGGTTTTAAAACCCTTAACTCAATTAGATTTGTTTCAAGTCTGTCATTTTGAAGAACCAAATACTGGAGAAATGGGAATAAGCAAACACATAGCCAGGAGTAGAATCAAGCCCATCCTGTGCTGCATGTGTTATGCAAAACACTGCTTCCCCCTAGTGGCGGTAACAATTCTTGCACCATCTGATGTCTCATCACACACGTACACTGCAAACTACATACAACCATGATTCCCTGACTTTCAGATTTCCCCAAAAATACAATCCAAAATGTATAAAACAGATGTAGCATTTTGCATTTCAATTAAAACTAGGTGACAACATTCATAAACTCTTAATAAAAAAGGTGTATGTGATAATGTACCTCTGAGTTCCTGAGGAGAATTCTGCTGTTCCTCTCTGCCCCGTCTCGTCCTACTCTGTGCTGCCTGGGAGGTGGTGATGGGGTGTCGTTGATGTCCAGCAGCACCAGCTCCTGGGCGAGATCTGAGTAGCTAACTGACCGGCGGCGCAAAGACAGGGGCGATGCCGGTGGGTGCACAGGCCGGGACGTGGAGCGTCCCCTCACCACGTTTGGCTGGAGGCCCTGACCTCTGACCTGGGCCCTGCTGGAGACATCGCAGTGGCGAACCCTGAAGTCCAGCTGAGGGTCAGGCCGGCCCTTCTCCATCTCCCGAGGGTAGTGATGTGCTCGGGCCTGACAGGGGCTGGCCCCGAGGTATCGAGACGTGGGAGCGCCATACCTGCTGGAGGAGAGGACCTGAGTGCGGTTGTAGCTCAGGGTTTGGTCAAAAGGCCCGTACTGAGTGAGGAGTGATGAGCCTGATGAATATTTAGGTGAAGACACAGGAGACATGCTGCCTTGAGTCTCTGGGTGCAAACAGTCAAGGGGCCAAGACTGTGAAGTAACAGTGAGAAAGTGTCATTATTATGAAAAAATCAATAACCTGTAGGTGTATTGTAGAACTGCATACAGTAGACTATTCACGTGCACATTAACACTCAAAGGAAGCGCAAACATGTGTCTGACAAACGTGAGGGCTACTGTATGTCTCACATTACACCAAACAGTATCAATTCTGAGAGGAAGTGGAGCAAGGTCACTCTAGACACTCTGCAAGTGGATAATGGAAATTTCATTAGAGAAACGGAGAGAGGAAGAGAGAGAAAGAAAGAGCAAGAGAGCAAATGGAATCTCGTGATGTCAGACAATCTCAGGCTCTGCATATTTCCCATATCATTCAAGGAAACACCCACAGTACCCTATGCAGTATATCTAAAACGTGACTAAACTCTGCAGCAACTCTCCAAGAGAATGATAGGCTACTATCATTGACGTAAATTGTTTCATTAACGCAAATTTATAAACGCATCAGGGGCCGACAAATTATAGCCTACACCTGTCTTGGGGCAAAATTACACATTTGTATTGTAGACTTCTTAAGATTTATCATTTTGCAATATTTATCTAATGTGAGACCTTCAAGCCTGGTACATTTCCCCAACCGAGAACAAGCTTTAAATCCGTGTGTGGCTAATAATACGTATAGTAGCTACTAAGTCTGTTATGTCATTTTGTTTCTGTGCCTGGGGCTCACTATTTCTAAACCTTAAAGGAGTAGCCTAGGCTAGAGCGAAGAGGTTCTCACCTGCACAGTTCCAGTTCATGTTTTTCGAGTAGTTTGTCAGAAAGCCAGTCCAAATTACACTTATTTCTAAAGCGCCGTGTAAACACAGTTTCACTATATATAAGTTTGAGTTTAAATTGAGGTAGAGAAGGTTCTATCCCACGATAGCTGGAATGTTTGAGGATTTTCCCCCCTGCAAGTCGGATGCAAGGAACCGCCTCCCAAGCGGTCGCCTTAGCGACGTGAAACACACACGTATCAGCGCGATTACACGTAAGCACGCACACGCACGCACACACGCACACACACACTATAGGCCTATTTAACTATAATCAACGCACACGTGCGCATGCTCTTCTATTGATTAGACATCTATGGAACAGATTTTCGTTTCACTGAAACACTTCTCGGAATCATAAGAATATCTTAGGCTATTCATTGTGTTACGGTTCCATTTCAATGGAATGGTTATAGGCTCCAGTAGCTTACGAACTTTTTTAACCCATCTTCTGGGTCTAATTTTCATAAACAAACATAGACATCAAAATACACATGGACAATGTTTTGTGCATGAACCACAGAATTAAAGTCTGGGATTTCTTTTTATTTATGCCTCAAACATCCATTTAGTGATCAGATCGGAAAGGAATGCCCTTTTATACAACAGTGATGGTGTCCCTTGGACTCAACTATAACCAAAGGACAGTGCTTTTGGAGTCACCACAAGGTGCCACCAGCAACCATCATTCTTTCATTCATGAAATTTCATTTCACAGGATCAAAATAATTGGCAAAAATTAACATTTTAAGACACTAGTGTGTGTTCAAAAATATTAAACAAATTTGTATTCACATTCTACATTTTTTTGCTATATGTTACTTAAACACTTTGAATTTGTTTCACATTCACACATTAATACTCTGTAAAAATATGACGAATTGAAAAAAAATGTTGCATTGTGGGTGTTTGTGATCGTTACCTTTTTGAAGAACCTCATCAAACTCTAATACAATGCCACACTGTCAGAACAACATCTCAACATTTCAGTGATAACTGTCACATGTTCAAGTGGTTTCTTTTATTGCAAATCACAGTTGCTTCATAATTGGCTATAGTATAGCTGTGTGCTTCATTTCATTGAGAAATTTTACATAAATATGAATCAATCCAGAGAATCACAGCAGACAAACTGGCATCGGCACCAAAGACAAATGTGACGGCATTTACCAAAGGCTTTGGTAGTTGAATTTTTTTTGCACAAACTAGTTCTATTTCTCAGTCAATGCCCAAATATAAAGCCTTTTTACATAATTATACCAAAGCCTTTCGTAAAACACAACAGAAGAAACAAAAGTGATGATAGAATAGGCATATTCTGCATCTAAAACATTAGATTCACTAGGTTTTATCAATTCTGAGATAATTTTGCCAAGTCACACTTTTTATTGTCCACTATATTTACTTTTGAAATTCTGACACAGTTTGTATTGTTCCTGTTCAATTATTTTGTTCACGTCTAAACCCGATCTGTTTTGATTTGTTGCGTTCTGGGGTTGTCTCATTGGATATCTCCAGTGCCTTCAGACACAGGGCCCCAATATAAAAAAAGGCTGATCACTGTGTGATGTCCTTCACATCATTGAACAGATGCGGCTGATGATTCTTCTCGGCAGTGTTTTGGTTTTATTATTGCTTTATGGTGACGCTTTTTGAATGGATGCTCAGTTTTCTTACGCTGCTCCTTTTCTCCTTGTCTCTCAATTACTTGCCATCAATCTGGGTCCTTCCCACCTCTCTCCTCCCTTGTGTGGTTGCATGAAGGGTTAGGACAAACAGGACAATGTGTGTGTGAGGGTCAGAAGAGCATAGGTCACTCCAAAAATTACCAGAGGAATGAGAGGTTGGAGTTGAGCACCAGAACCAGCCACTGTAAAAAAGAAAGATACAGAAAACAAATAAACATTATCACTCAAAAAAGCGGTAAAGCGGTAAAGGATAGCTATTGATTAAAGATTTTTTTTGTTAAAGCATGGTATGTTTTCTACAGTGTTATTTTAAGCTTCATGTAGCAAGCTTATAGTTCATATCTGACATGTTCATCAGTTTGTCTACCTGTGAGAAACTAGCAGATATAGATTGGGTGGCACTATGTCGATTTTAGGTTATTTATTAATTTAACTAATCTATGTTGTGGCCTATGAACTGGATTGTAACATTGTAACATGACATTTAAGTTCATGAATAACAAATAAATCTCTCTCTAACAACCTCACTCCCGACTGTAAGATGGCGGAGGATATATAGCTCATGTTTGTGTGCAGAGTGGGAGCCTCACCTCTGCAGCTTCTCCTATCTTTCTGGAGCATTCCTGTGACACAGCTACACACTGGTCCCCTCATCTGGCTGGTGCACATCTGTTCACAGCCTCCATTGTTGTCTTCACACCAGTCGGTCTCTGAGAACCCAGGTTGCAAAAGCACACTTTGTTTTTAAACAAATGTTATACTCACAAACACAAGGTACACAGATAAAAAAAAAAAACACACACACACACAGAGAAGGGACTCCATACCTCTACGTTTGATGGGTCCTATGGACAGTATCTGCTGTTGCCTGTGTTCAGTTTCTCCTGAGTACATTCTCCTGCTGTGTGGGCAGTTCTGAATGTAAAGAATAAATGTTTGTGCATTTGCTAGGGATCATTGCATTTTAGAAGACTGTATTGCTTTCAGGGCTGATCTTACTATTGAACCATTTCTTTACAATGTCCTTGAAGGCAATATGATACTATAAATATTCTGTTTTGTTATAATGTGTGAACATAATGATTAACTAAAGAGAAAACTTTAGTTTTTTAACAGCACAGATATGCACCAGAAAACTTACACATTGTTAACTAAAACTCACCACTTTACATGGTTGGACTTCAGAGTCACAGAGTGTGACATCACAGTGAAGATGGACCTCATCATAGTCACCAATGAACTTGAACACAGTAACATGGAATCGGCATGTAAGAGAGACGCCATTCTCAGCCATGCCAATGGTGTTGTCTTTGACGTTGGGACAGCTGAAACAGCAGTAAGGCTTCCTGAGTGTCTTCATATGCTACACCTCTCAAGTTCAAGATCAAGCTTCGTAATGTGTCTTAGGACAGACTCTAATGTTAGAGACATCTGAAGTTCACCTACAAAAAAAGGACCCAAAAGCTGCCATTAGGAGATCTGGGATCTCCTTATATGGGCAAAGATGGCAGCTTTGGGTCCTTTTTGTAGGCGAACTTCAGAGGTCTATAGTGCTATATAAATGAAACTGAATTGAATTGAGCCTTTAAAAACATGCTTTGTGGGTGTTGCATCCATTCATGGTGCTTCTTTGTGTTATCGATGATCAATTGCATAGTTATACCTAATATCAGATGCAGTGTGGTTGTGTTGTGTTGTTACCCTCTTTCTATGATAATGTAGCGCAGTCGGTCAGTGCTGTAGCGGGAGGGAGTGGCCCAGCACATGTTCACGATGAGGATGAGCTGCCGCGCATCTGCCCCCTCCACGAATACGCCAACATACAGAATGTCTCGCGTGCTGAGCATGACTTCGCCCTCTCGGTAAGGTTGGCGGTAGGAGGAGTTCTTATAAAGAGCCATTTTGGTGATGAAGCTTCCCTCTTGAGTTGGCAGCGTGAGGTTTATGACACTGTAAAAACAAATTTACAACTTTTTAGATTACATCTTCAACAAATTCTGTGACTGATATGAGTGAATGAATGCAAAAAGTCAGTGTTTGGTATGGAGGTATGCACTACATACATATTTCCAATGTATGATTTTCATTAGTCAACTCAACTGGACCCCCCCACACACACACACACACACACACTCTAAGACAGGCTGCTCTGACTAGAAATGTGGCAAACAATTCTGCGGGTGATCACAGATGGTGCATTCAATGCTAGAGCACTTAAACAAGTTTGATAAGCATTAATTTCAAACAAAAATAGCAACAACAGCTCTCCTGTGGTTGCCATGACGCTATTCATTTGATCATTTGAGACACTGGAACATGTAAGAGTAAGCCTACTATCAGTTTAATGGACATAAAAATAGGTTTGTCGTGACTTGATGAAGTGTTCCTTGACTTATTTATTTTTTCCTCAAAATTTCAATTCCAACAATCAAAAGCAAAAAAAATCTTCTAACCTTAGCATGGGTCTTAGCACCGTCTCCAGGGAGATCTTGATGTCCAGCTCATAGGCACAGGAGAACTCCACATTGATTGTTTTGTCACGTGTCACAATATTTCCTGTATTGTTCACACTCTCTATCCAGACAGTGTTCTTGTACATGATATGTGTTCCATTAGACTGTTTTAAAAGAAAACAATGATGATAATGATATCATGACAGTGTTTCTTATTTATATTATCTCAACTTTCTTTGTGACATCCAGAACCATCTGAACATGTGATAGGTAAGTCCCAAGAGTGGTTAGGAAGCTCACCTGTACAATGGAGCCACAGTGACCTTTGGTGTTGTTGATGTGGAAAGAGATGTAGCCCTCTCCCTCTATGGCAGGGCAGTGCTGGTCGTTGATGCGCACATCCTCCCGCTCAAAGCCCAGCTGGAAGAGCCTGCACTTGGATATAGAGACCTCCATCCGAGCATGCTTACATATCACCTCTGCCTGAAGGATGTCATCCTCTCCTTTCCATAGGGCGGTAAAAGGAATAGTTCATCATTTTCATGTTTACTCAAAGACAAGGCGCAGGCCTGATAACTACAGCTTCAGCTTTGGTAGAGTTGAACATTTAATATGATGTCATTGGACGTAGAACTCTCAGCACCCCCAACTCTGAATGACTTCCCGCGTCCCTGTAGAGTTCTAATGGAGATGTTCAGTACCCTACCTCAAATTTATTTCCTCTTTGCTAGCGTTTATTCAAGAATTAGTTGCAGAATTTAAGTCCTAACTTGCTTTGTTCTTTGGGGAAACTTTCTACATTATAATTGGACATTTCTATAAGACTGTAATTTGACTAATTATTTTAGATCCTGTTTTGCTAAAGCCTTGAGAAGCCATCAAAAGTTGATCATTTGAATCATCTATAGGCCTAGTGATTGCTATCTGAGGATCCAATTTTCCTTTGATGTAACTTCTTAGCTTCAGAAATGCATTCATATTGTTCTCATCTCACATTTCAGAATCCTTCCGATTCTTCCTAAAATTAGATGATTAATTCTCTATAGAAAATGTGATTCCTTGATGTGATTCCTTTAATCCTAAGGTTCATAGACGTTCTTAGTAGGAATAAAACAAATATGCATGTTATGCTCTTCTCCCAATTCTCTTGAGATGGTCATCTCACCTATCTCATTGCTGGGCAGTTCCGGACAACCACACAGGTCTCCTCCATTCTCCTGCTCACATGTGTTGTTTGTGCAGATCTCTCCGGCACAGGGGTCATAGATCCATTCTGCTAAAGACAGGTCCAGTCACAGCGTTAGCTGTCTTCACAACTGAGTGAAGGCACAGGGAATTCTTGTTTGAATATGTCTTTGTAATGCTTATGAATAGATATGGTAATAATTACACGTAAATCTGGAGATGTCATTTGCCTCTAATTTAACAAGATTGTAGGCCTATATATTTCATTAATCATCATTAGGTAAATGATCATACAGATAACTACACACATTAGCTTTATAGACATATTGTCACATTGAAAGTTGTAGTGAAAACAGATAAATTACTACATTATTTTATTACTATAGGCTTTCCTGACTCAATTGGCAGAATGACCAATGAAGGAAATTAACATATTTAAATGGAGTAGGCTAGATAGGCCTAGTTCTACATAAATTAGGCTAAACTCTAACACTTGATGGGCTAGCCTAATAATGGTAATAAAGATACAAATTGTCATTCAACAAAATATGTTAGAATTTGAAGCATTACACAGGAAAACGACTGACTTTACTACAAATCAACATAAGGCGGCATGGCTGGCATGATTACATCAAAGGCACCGCCTTAACAATCTTTGATCACATCACCACATGACAAGGATTCCTGCTTGCAGACTTTTTTTTTATTTATTTTTTATCCTCGAGCATTTACCGCCGCAACACCCCAAACTTAGCCTAGAAATGACGCACCCTAGCGGCAGCAAATGTAAATTGCAGCCAGGGTACCCCAAACTATCTGGAGCATAGATCTGGAGACAGGAATGGGATTTATGAGGAACTAATGATTTTACTCGTAACATCTGCAATTTGCTATCAAGCTAGCTGATATAGTTTCGCATGTCAACTCTATTTAACCAGGGGACGGAGTAACCTAGTCTAGATAGCCTACTATCTGGTACAATGGTTCTTCCGCAAATGAGCCTACAGTAGCCTATACACCAAACTAACTAGCTGAAAAAAGCAGCGAACTAAAGCAGCTTATTGATGGTTTATGAATATGAGAACATTTTTCAAACAGTTTTTCAAACCTCTTACTGGCTAGCTATGTGCTGTTCAGTTCAGTCTTTTTGGGGAGAAGAACTGTTGACAAAAGATTGCTTGTGAACTTGTCAATTTAGCTAGCTTAATGCAATGAAACTTAAGTTGAAAGTTGAGTTTAATGTCAAATCGCAAAGATGTTTAAAGATATTTGCTCATAAAGTAGCAAGCTTTTCTACTATTGAAGATAGTGTCCCATCAGACCACATCCACACAAGTAAGGTCTACTACTTTCAATAGTGGACTTTTATGATTTTTTATAGGAAGCATCTGGAAACATGGACAAACAGCTCACTGAGTGAAAGTCAACCAAATGTTACATGCTAATTGTTAAAATTTCAGCTTTAACTACTGCCAACATAAATCTGACTGGTATGTGGTGCCATCCCCTTACAGCAGTTTTCCTGGGTGATCCACTTGGTCGTGAGCGTGCCAAAGGAGCGGCACGCTTCGGCGTATGCCGCCATGGAGCCGCACACCTGGGCCTTGTGGTGGTTGTAGCAGCCGTCCAGATAGCAGGACTGGTAGAAGGGCCTGGGGTCCAGCAGGCCGTGGCAGGGCTGGAAGAAACCCTTCATCTCAGTGAGCTTTAGGCAGCTGTCCTCAGCCTGAAGGGCTGCCACGGCCGTGTTATCACAGGACTGGGCCAGGGCCACATACTGGGTCTCATCACAGCTAAGCACAGGATGAGAGCAAGAACAGACACAGGTAACATACAATTTTACAAAAATCCATACATAAGCACATAGTATATCCTGTATAAGTGTGTACCATAGGTCTAGCCTACACAGTTGGGCAGAGTTATCCAGGTTGTACTAAATTGTGCTTAAATCTGATTAGCATCATAACCACGCTGCGCTAATTTGTTAAAAACTGTTGCATTCAAGTTAATTCGGCAACCCTACCACCACAAATAGAATTTAATTCTGTGGGAAACACTGATATGGACAGAATATGCAATTACTTTCAAGCAAACAAATATTCACACATGGGCACACCAAAACATGCACCATAAAACACACATACACACACATATGCACACCTGTATTGCATGCCATTGGTCTTCCAGCTCTGCGCGAGCTCCAGGGCGCTGGTGGCTGGTTTGCCGCGGGAGGTGATGTAGTCATCAGTGGGGTCACCGTTGAAGTTGCCGCAGAGGCCGCACACCTTGTTCTGCAGCCGGGGCCCCATGGTGATGCTCAGGGTGTTAAAGCGGTTGTAGCGCACCTGGATCTCCTGGGGCGTGTCAATGACCAGGAAGCCCTCTGAGGTGGACACGCGTGTCATCAGGCCCGTGACAAAAGGTACTGTCACAGGGGTACCATTTACCTGGGAAAGAGATCATGAATGTCAGACGTGAATGAAGCTTAGGTCTATGGTAAATACTATAGGAATATTACACACTTTAAATTGAACAGTCATGTCCAAAGTTGAAATAAAAACATGTAAATTAGATAAATTAATCCTGAACATAACTATATACTTTCAGCATTTAATTTAGGTAATACAGAAACTCCTTTAAGTAATTCAATGATTCCTCCGCATTGTTTCAGAAGAGCTTCCAAACCTTGACCGTGCTCCCAGAGATGAGAATGTTCTCCTCATTGATGTACAGGTAGGCGTGTGAGATAGTGGTGAGGTTTGGCGTGCTCCACTTGTCGAAGTTGGCGATGAGCTGGAACGAGAGCTCTGGCAGCTTGTGGCAGATGGTGGAGAGGACAAACGAACAGGAGGCAGGCAAACGGAGAGAGGCGCCGTCGAAGGTCCGGAACACTCCACCGCCCGAGGCGACGCAGTGCTGGGTGCGTCGGGCGAAGCAGCCTCTCACGCCGTTGCGCAGCGTGCACTCCTCCTCGGCCTTACAGCGGCGGGGGTCGCACTGGATCAGATTCCTCCCGATGCACTGGCAGCGCTTGGTACAGTCGCTGTTCCAGAACAGCTGCTTAGGCTGCCACAAAGAAGGAAACAAATGCTATGTTGTTGCTTTGGCAGTGTTTGCAGTGAGGATAATTCAAATGTTGTGTTGATTTGGCTGGAATACATATTAAATCAGCGATGGAGCTCTGGCAGTGGTCTAAATCTGTATACAAGAAGGAATCCAAACAGGCTGGATCTTGTGGCTGTGGATCCTCTCCAGTTATCCTTATTGGATTGCCTTCATAAACCTTAAAGCTTTATGTCTGTATGATAAATTCCCCTCTAAATCTCCCTCTTCCTATTTAGCGCAGAACTGTCTCCTCCTGGGACCCACCTCGTAATATTTGCTGTTGGTGTAGCAGCCACAGTTCTGACTGAGGATGCAGCTCTTGCCGTTGAGCACATATCCCTGGTCACATTGGCATCCCTCCACACAGTACTGGTTACAGTCACGCTGCCCACGGGCCGGGGCACACTGGGGTTGGCACACCATCATGCAGCTGGCATAGTGACTGTTTGCTGGGCATGACACAGCTGTGAAGGGGGTAGAAGGGGGTAGAATGGTCAGTTTGTCAATTGGATTGTAGCATGCATGTGAGTGAACAATTTACAGTCCATATGAGATATTGCAATATGCTGCACAACCCAGTACCTGTAGAGGGTAATAGACATTAGATATGCATAGACATTCACAAATTCTTCTTCATGTCATTTACAGTTTACAGTGTGCTAATAGTGTGAAAATATTGAGGCTGGTGAGATTATAATGTAACATATAGTCCTTCAAATACCTAAAATAACTTCTCCACGTACATATACATTTACACATATACAACTCTTGATGTTTCTTACTGCATGGTGTGTTGCTCCTCCAGCCAATGATGGGCACTCCCTGAGTCTGGCAGGTGCTGGCGTAGATCTGGAGCCAGTTGCAGATGGTCTCGCGCGCCCCCTGGTCCAGGCAGGCGTCCTGCAGGCAGCTCTGGTAGAAGTACGGCGGCGGCACCATACTGTGGCAGTGGGCGAACACGCTGCCGCGGTCCACCAGCAGCCCACACAGCCTCACCGCCTCCGGCTCCACGTACTCGTACAGTCCCTCCGCCAAGTGGAAGCGGTTGCCAGGGTTGCCGGCGTCGGTTTCCACGTTGCCGGCGATGTCGACCACTGACACGGGGCCTTCTGCAGACCTCTCCGCGTTCCCACAGCTGGGACACGAGTCGCCACACCCCACCTGGCAGAACGTCTCGCGCTTTGCCCATGTCATGCCCCATTGAGTGACAGTGGTGCTAGAACCAGACAGGGGCACTCCTTGGCAAAGCCCGCAGGTGGCGTTGTAGAGGCTGCGTGGCAGGGACAGCAGCACGCGGGTGTTCCAGTCAAAGGCCACTTTGAGGCCAAAATCTGTCTCCACCATCAGCTGCAGACCGAGGGTGTAGATATTGACCTTGCTCGGGCCCAATTTCAGAGGCAGATACAGGCGCTCCTTATTCACCTGTGCAGAGGGAAAGCACAGGACAAGGGCACATCACATTCCCATCATTTTATTTGGTCCCCGCCCGCTGCTTTTTAATCTACAGATTTTGTTAGATCTTTGGTGGGTGGTGTGAACCCGTTCCAAATGCCACTCAGATGGATAATTCTCTGAGGCATGTCCAGCACGCTAACAGATGCTGACTGAAATACAAAACCGCACAGGGCATCAAAGTGAGCTGCTCTCTCGCCTTCTCTATTGTTTAGGCTTGATTAAAAATAACTTTCTGTCATGATGCCCAGAAGGAAAGACCCTTTTGGATGATTTAATTCTAGAAACTTTGAATTGAAAATGAAAATATCTTTTAACGCTTTGGGTACTGTTCTCTTTTTTTCTTCCTTCAGTTCCATTCCATTCCAACTGTTTTTTTTTCATCTGACTGCCATGTGCTGGTTCCCTCTTGTTTTCTTGTTTTTTTTTACTTACCGTGACAGTGTTCTTGTAGCTCCGTGACACTTCAATCTCATAGCCATACACCTCCAGGACAAAGCCCCGGACCCAGATCGACTGCTGCGTGTCTCGTTCCTCGTTCCGGATAAACAGCTTGAACTGGGGCAGCCCACGGAGGCGGGTGATGATGGCTCCGAGCGGCCCATCATACCCGTTGTCATCGTCATTTTCATTCCCGTTCCTCATGTCACTTGTGTATGTGAACCCAAATCCATCGTCCTCACTGTCGCTTCTGTCATCATCCTCCCCGCACTGCGTGGTGGCCAGCATCAGCGAGCAGCTGCTCTGTAGGTCGAACGGAATGCCGCTGAACGGCAGGAAGTGGCTGTAGCCGGCGACGGCGCACAGCGCCTCGGTGCGCGGCTGGCAGAAGTAGAGGTCCTCGTCCTCCTGGCAGAACTCCTCGGTGTCGCAGGGGGCGAACTGGCAGTAGACGCTGTTGTCGGTACCGTTGCAGAAGCAGCGCTCTTGGCACTCCCAGTCTGTCCAGAAGGTCTCGTTGGTGGCCAGCTGCCGACCCATGTACATGCAGCCGCAGTCGCTCCGCGCCACGCACTGCCCGTCCCGGAGAGCATAGCCCTCCTCGCACTGGCAGCCCTCGGCACAGGGCAGCGGGCACGGCTCGTCCAGCTCGTCCAGGTTGGTGCAGGTCACTGGACAGGAGCTGGCGCACTCCTCAAAGTGGCTGTTCTCAGGGCAGGGCAGAGCTGTGAGGGAAAGTGAGAGCGAGGGAAATAGATTGTGAGGGAATGGATGGCTTTGGTTTATCAAGTCTTACTCTTTAAATATTTCATATCAAATATCTCAGAGAACTATGGATATATGCATATTAGAAGTAGAGCAGTGGCATTCAGGAAATAGGCTTCGACATGACATGCTTTTGTGGTTTGCACATTGTTAGTCAATAACTGGGGTGAGAGAAGTTTAGAAACATGAACATGCATAAGGTGCATCAGTTAGGCTTACGGCAATTGGTGGCAGTTCGCCAGGCTCCTAAACTGATCTGTGCATCCTGGCAGGCTGAGGCATAGGCATGTAGGGAGGAACAGAGCGCTGAGCGGTTGCCCTCTTTCACACACATGTTATAGAGGCAGTTTCTGAAGAACGGCGAGGGGTTGACGGCCATGTGGCACGCCAGGAAGGAGCTGTTGCCCGGGTCGTTGATGTTCCCGCAGAGCCAAGGGCTCTGGTAGAGCCGCAAATCCACACACATGCGATACAGATCCTCACAATCCCCATTACACGTCAGGTCATCCGCAATAGCTCTCCAGCCCTCCACAAAGAGCTCAGCTGTCTCTGGTTGCCGCCCGTTGGGCAGGCGCAGGTCGTCGTTGGGGTCGCTGTTGAAGAAGCCACACAGGCCACAGGTGGCATTGTAATAGACAGTGGAGAGGGAGACGTTGAGCTGGCCATGGTGGGAGTAGCGGACTTTTACCAGGCCATTCCAATCTACAACAGTCATGTTTCCCTTCTTGTATATCGTCAGCATATCCACTGGATGGACATAGGGGAGACCCACAGGCTCTCCATTCAGCTGCAGAGAGAGCACAGATTTTCAATTTTGTTTATAATTCACCATTCGACATGAGGAATTCATAACAGTAGTAAGTTAAGACTTCTGTAGTTAATCACCACAACAAGAAGACATAATTATTTGAGATGGATATTACAAACATACAGTGTGTACATATATAGAAGTTGTAAATTGGCACATACACAAACAAATAACATCTTTCATCAACATGCTAAGAGAGGATTTCTCCTGAGAACTTTGAACACCTTGACGCACCTTTGCAGAGTCAAAATCTGATCCACCGATCTGAGCCTCCACGTGACCCACCCTGATGACCACCGGTCGCATCCAGGTGGGGCCTTTATTCACCAGCTTTCTTCCCATCTTCACCTCCACGACAGACACGTTGGCTGACATGACCACGCACGGTTTCACCAGGTAGAAGGAGCTCTCATCAGGGATTGGCAGCGCGATGCCGTCGAACGTGGACATGACCTGTGTCTGGGACAGGAAGCAGACACCCTCACGCCGGGGGTAGCAGCCCAGCAGCCCGACCTCGGCTATGCACACTTCCCCCTCCTGGCACGAGTCAGTGAAGCAGGACACTTCGCCGGCCGGCCCGCACACACAGCGCTGGGAGCACTCGCCGCCGTGCTCGCTGGCCTCCCCAGCCCAGAAGGTCTCGTTGAGGGTGTAGTAGAGGCCGTCCTGCTCGCAGCCGCAGTCCTCGTGGCGGACACAGCGGCTGCCGCTCAGCACATAGCCCTGGTCGCACTGGCAGCCCTCGGTGCAAGGGTGTGTGCAGTGCAGGTGGGAGGTCAGCTCAGAGCAGGAGGCGGGGCAGGCGCTGGTGCACACCTCGTAGTGGCTGAACTCAGGACAGTTCAGAGCTGGAAACATCACCGAGGTAACAAGAATACAAGTTACAGAAATAAAAGTAATCCAGCTCATAGTGTATAACGTGTTTAGAGATCATAGATTGCAAACATGCAAAGTTCAAAGAATCTGGTATGTAAAGCATGGACACATGGGAAGGGGGGAGGAGTTCATTGCTATAACTGTATGCTATGGACATATTTCTGGACAGAAGTGGAACATTGGACATATCTGTGGAATCCTACAGCAGCATGGGTTAAAAATTATTATGGAACCTTACCACAGAATGTGCGTGATCTCCAGGGACGAATGGTAACCCCAAGTGCCTGGCATGCCAGGGCGTATGCTTGTATGGCCTGACACAGTGTGGTGATGTTATCCCGGTTACTACACATGTCGTACACACAGCTGTACACAAAGGCAGTAGGGTCAACCACTGCACGGCAGTCTCGGAAGGGCCCGTCGGTCTTGTTGATGAGGCCACAGTAGTCCGGCTTGAAGTAGAAGGCCTCGGTGGTTGGGTCGCACACACTGCAGTTGTGGGCACAGCCATCTGTGCATCGCCAGTCAAAGTCCTCTGCCCTCCAGCTTCCTCCCAGCTCCACCACACTCTCTGCCAGCGAGCCGTCCGGCAGCACGGGGTCGTCGGCCGGATCGTCGTTGTAGTTGCCGCACAGGCCGCAGGTGTTGTTGAAGTAAGGACTCGGCAGGGAGATGGAGGCGTAGTGTTGCCCATCATATGTCACCAGGAGGCCGAAATCTGTCTCCAGGGCAACGGCCACGCCCGACTGATACACTCGGACAGCTCCAAGCTGAAGCTGCACTGGAAGTGTCCGCATCAGGCCATCCACCTGAATCATGTACAATAGCCCATACAGGAATTTGAAAAAGAAACTTGGAAAATATTTTGTGAATGCAAAAAAATTGACGATTTCTTTTTAGTGCCATTTTGTTGATAAATGATATTGTACCAACACAGTTTATTTTAGACTTGATTTGAGCATATGACAACAGTTACTTTAATAAACTTGCATAAATATTCAAGATGTACACAAATTGCTGCAAATCTTAGAAACACAGCTATATGTATGATTCCAGGATTCATATAGCAAAACAGCCCACAATGTTCTGTTGTGAGCTCAGACAATCAGGAAACAACCCTACCTGAACTGTTCCCAGGCTGCCTTTTGGCAGATTTATCCGATGGCCGTAAACGTCTATAGTGACGTCTCGAAGCCAGGACACCATCGCAGAGCCCCGGTTCTCATTCTTGGCCTCCACACTGAAGTAGGGAAGCCCAGGGCTCTCCCAACAGGGACGGGCCAACAAGTAGGAGCAGGTGCCCTGGAAGTGGTAGAGGAAACCATCGAAGGTGTGGTAGTGGGGGTCTCCGAACACCACACAGGTGCTAGTGCGCGTAGGCTGGCAGTAGTAGGCGCCGTCCAGCTGTTCGCACGTTTCTAGCTGCCCACACGGAGCCTCCTGGCAAAAGACCTCATTATCTATATCCAGACAACGGCACCGCTGGGAGCACTGGTCTGACAGCCAGAACACCTCGCCCCGTCGGTAGAAACGACCTGGGAAAGAGAGAGAAGGGAAGTGATTAGGTAAACAACAGTAGGAAATTTCAAGCAATTGCAGACTGTGAGAATAATATATACTATATATATATATATATATAAATACATATACCATTATAGCTGCACCCATTGGCTGGATCTATCTGCTCTGTGTCAACCCGGAAGAACCATCGGCCAGGATGGTTGACGTTGGTGGTTTGTTCAATGTTCACGACATCATTGGTACGAGAGCCAGGGAGGTTGAAGAAGTGACTCACATCGCCGCCATTAAAACCTGACTGGAGAGGGGAGTAATGGGATATGAGAGGCTGATGCTAAAGAAATGTAGCTGAAAAAGTATAAATGGCTGATTTTTAGGGTTTGCTTACCTGTGCTGTGGTTCCGCCCAGGCCGGTAAGGGGATCTCCTCCACTGGCTGTGCCTGTGCTCCAGGCAATGTCTCCGTAGTTGAACATGGAGAAGAATGTTACTCCATCCGAAATGAGGACGCACTGAAATGTATTCACCTGGCCAAAGGGAAGGGGGAGATTTCTATCAGCTCATAATGTAAATCTTTTAAATTGTGATGCTTGTGATTTTCATAAACACAGAGCCAGCTTTACCGGAGTGGTCTGGCTGCCTCCATAAAATGTGACCTGATGCCACGTTGCAATGAAGGCCCAGGTGGCTGTGAAGGAGCCCATGTTTTTATATATCTTGCGGACATCCAGGGTTGCCCTTTCCAGGATGTCTGCCGCCATGGTCTCACGATAGTACACGTCGCCTCGGATGCCATTGTGTACGTCGCCCCAGAGAGGAGCGATGAAGGAGCGACTGTCGCTGAGGGGGAAAGCTTCAGGGGTGAACTGGCTTACTTGTACACCAAAGGAGATCACTCCATTGTTGTTTACCTGCGGGTGGACAAGATAGAGTAGAGCAGATACATGAACAGATGGCAAGATGGGGAAGCCCAATGGAAAGACAAATGGATGGGTTGGCTCCAGTTACGTATTGTTTCTAACGCTCTACATTTCCATAAGTGAAACTGTCGGCCAAATAAATAAAGACAGGACGGACTTGCACTGGGAGACGTTGGCTCCAATTACGTATTGTCTGAAATGCTCTGCATTTCCATAAGTGAAAATGTCGAGGTCAAACAAATACACTACGGGGACTTACGTAGAGAGAGCGGTAGGGGATGGTGAAGAAGAAAAAAGGGATGAGGAGAGGAATTTCTGGGGAGCTGCCATCGTCCATCTTTGGGGTCTCTAAATCCCTATAGGCCGGTCCAAAGGGGTAGAGGATATCCTGAGAAAAAGCTGGTAGGGGGAGGGATCACAGAGTGTTACTGAAGCGTAACAGCATTGTCAACAAAGCAGAGGACCACTGGCCACAACCTGGTCACAAAAGTCTGGCTGGCCTGTCACCTGATCCATATTCACGAGTGACTTTTATCTGTTAAAATCATTGCAGTGTTAGACTAACCTGAAACAGGAGACAGAGTACTTGGTTTGTTACAAAATAGAGGTTTGGGACTTGTTTGTCTTTTACAAGGCCTTGTACATGATGGCTTGATTATCTAACTGATAACTCAGTAATGGCTGAATTTCATTTGCTGCGGTCCTAGGGTTAGCTACACGGCTCTACTGATGGTCCATTACTGTCCAGTCACAGACAAGGGATGGGGAACACGTGCAACAGGGGAGCAAACAGGGTCCTCACCTCCTGTAGGAGCGAAGACGCTGAAAAGCTGGAGCAGAACGAGTGAAGCACCTGCTCTGACCATCCTAAAAACACCTGCAAAGAAGAAATCTTGTCGTCATTTAGAGAGGATACAAGCATTCATGAAGCACTGTTTTTTTTTTTTTTTTTGCACAGATACAAAGCTGAAAGTGTTAGGCTAGGAGGGTTATCAGTTTTGGTCGCTGAAAATTTTATATTTTGTAAGAACAAATATTTTTGTGTCCTGAAAAAATTGGCCAGATTATTTTTGCTCCTGTAGTCTACACTCAAATTCCCTTTCTTGTAAAGAGCAGGGAGCTTGGACTGCTTGGCAGGGAGCTTGGATCTGCACCTGGCAACACCGAGCTGGCAGCAGAGATCTGGTACAATGAAAGTCACAATATTTTTTGGTCATTGTAAGCTCAGTTGAGGTGAGGTTATTCATAAACAAAGGTAGTTGTAAAGCACTTGGGATTTTAACTTAAATGACTGTGGTTTCACAAGTCTTTTCCCATTACATTACATAATCTTTGAGACAGGAGCATCAGTGGCACCAGTGCTGTCTCTGAGGGCCAGTGAAATGAAGAGGAAAAAGCACATCATCAAGAGCGGGAGGGAAAAAAATGAGTGAGCGAGCAAAGAGGGTGAAAGCCATTGGGCCAACGACTCCTAATCTTCCCCCCGATTTTAAGAGCAGTTTCCCCTGGGGCGTTCTCTCCCCCTGGCTCTCCCCCCGCCATTGCTTGGCCTGTTGGCCAAGCCCTGAAAAGGTCCCATTATGCTTCAGGGAACAATGTGTGAGGGATCACGTTCTCCAGCGCTCCGGTCTGAGTGGACCGCAGAGAGGCAGCGCCCGGGCCCACTCTCTGCCAGGCATCCCCAACGCCTATGTCTCGCTCCGCTCTGGCGTCTCTCTGAGAGACCAGCCGAGAGTCCATTACCACGTCTGTTTGCGTGCCATGTCTTGTTGGCCACTGAGAGAGGCGTAAACAGTGGGAGCTAATGGTCTTAATTGAGCAGCCTTGGAGCAGCCTTGCCAGGGTCCCAGCCATGACCCTGCAGCAAGGAGTCAGCGACACACTGGCTCTGCCATCTGCTCCCCGACCAGACTTTACATTCTCACGCTTACCCCCCTCTTCGGGGGAAGAGAGGGGGAGAAAATGTTTACCCCTGCTATAGAGAGGAGGTGGGGGAATATTTGAGTCTTTGGCAAACTGGAGAGCAGACGCTTTGATTTATCAAGTAACCTTTCTGGGCAGGGTGACTGAACCGTACCTTTCCTTTGGGTTGTGTTTCACTCAACCACAGGGCAGCTGGGGTGGTCTAACACCTGCACAAGTCAGCTGCTGTCATGCAGAGTGGTGGTCAGGCCTTTTCTAAGTCCTTGGGAAACATTGTGAAAGTGCTATATGTAAGTGCTAGCAAAGTTCATTGATTTATTATCATTAAAGATTCAACAAGACCTCCCTTTTGAAAACAATTCTGTATGAAGGACAGTAGAGTTCTATAGTTATCAGTCTACTTTTTCGTTCTTATGAATTTACAAAAACAAAAAGACAAAGAAAAGAACAATGGTATGGATCTTCATAATGTACCCAGGATCCTGTGCAGCAAGATGGAGTGTATAAGGTGTAGACTGAAGTGCCATTTGAGGGCAAGTACAGCCAAGTAATGTTTCTGTTCAATGATTTAGAGAATTAATCTATACCATCTTTACTGCCAGTTGAAGCAAATTTCTTTATGTGTTTAATTTCACATGGCTGTAATGAGTCATTTGACTGTCATCACCCATTCATCTGCGTACATGCCTGTTTTATTGATTGTCTGAACTGGTTTTAGCATTTGCAGCATTTATGAGCTGCTATCTCAACGCTTAGTGCAGTATCAAGGGAGACTGTGGGGTTGGAGTCAATGAGTTAAATTCTCTTCACTTGAGCTATGAGTGACCCAAGAGTCATACTTAAATCATTATTGAATGTTTATAACATCCAATACATATACATAATACAACTATATGCATTTAAAACTGCTCTGTGGATAATACAATGATTTAAACATAAGGTATAATGTGTAGGACTAAAATTGTGACATGTGTATTAATGAGGTATTTAGTCTTCATGTCAAAGCTTTTTTGGAGTTTTTGGCAGTAGGTTTTCACAAGAATTAATCAGGGCAAACCACTGGATTCCTAATTCAGGAAGGTGTTTTGCAGGACATAAAGGAGCACTTAAAAGTCTCTCAAGTAAACACTTGGAGAATCCTCTTGTCTAAGGCCTATTCAAAATCTTATGTAGTTTTTCACTGACCTGTGTGAAAGTGTCAACTACTGTACTGAGTTGAAATGAATTATTCTATCAAGATAAATAGTGTGACAAGGTTTAATTTAATATTAATACTATGTTTACTCTTCTGTTATGATCTTTGGATCAGTTACTTCAAAAATGACACATCAAGTAAAGATATTAAAGAATGACTAGACTTTTTACTCTGATTTTAGATCAGTACATTTTTAAGGCTCATCATCTACAATTGATGAGAACACTGACCACTTCTGCACACTTGCAGCCACACATGACATGCAAAACAAAGCTGTAACAGTAGAGGACACAGGTGTGCTGGGGAAGAGAGACTCACCTGCCGACAGAGGACCGATGTTCAGCACCTCACCTGTGGCATCAGGCGTCCGTGAGAGCAAAGCAGAGTCCCATCCACCTGGGTACCATCGACCGGGCAGGAGGGCAACAGGTGGAGGCTGAGCAGACCGTAGGAGGGGGCAAAAAAAGGAAGGACCTACACCAGAGCTTCAGATCGCGTGAGCAATGGGGAAAAAAAAGACGACTACGGCTCCAACTCCAAGGATTAGTAGTAATAAGAACAGGAGCGTCAAAGATCTGACCAATCCTCTCTGGCGACCGTCCACTGGATATAAGCGGGGAAGTCTGGAGAAAGTGATCCTGATGTGAGAGGGGCTGGTGGGAGATCTAGGAGCCCCGCACTAGTGGAGAGTAGTGGAGGGTGCCTTTCGTGCAGCAGGCGCTAGCTCCCTTTTTCACCAGGTATAGTGTTAAAGTTAATCTGAGATCAGCTTTTGGGGAGCAGGTAGATGGGGAAGGAAGGTGGTGGTGGTGGTGTTGGTAGCGGTGGTGGTGGGCAGGCAGAGAGAGGGACTGGAGGTGTTTCGAGCGCGGGAGAGAAAACGAGAGGGAAAAGGAGAGGGAGACGACAGAGAGAGCGAGAGAGGGAGAGAGAGAGAGGAGTAGAGAGAACAGACAGAGGGAGGGGAGAGACTAAAGTTAAGTTAAAAAAAAGAAAAAGTAACCAGACCTTGTTTTCCTGAGCGTGGAGGCTAAAACTATCTGAACAAAGAGGATTTCTGAAGGAAATGTCAGCCGCTTGGATCGGGCCCACAGCTCCCCCGATAGCAGCGCTCTCCAAAGGATTTGCTCTGTTAGACGAAAGCTTCCCTCCAGACAAGGCAAACGCAATGCAGTCCACCTCAGGGGCATTTATTTACAATAGGAAACACGGAGGGAAAAAACAGCTTTATTTGTTTGAAAAAAGCTTGACAGGGTAATGTTACAGCATTAACATGAGTCACTTAGGACACTCTGTGAGTGCATAAGTGTGTGTGTGTGTGTGCGGGCGCACACACACTTCCCCCCCCCCCACATTTTATTTGTCTCCTTCCGCTAATTAAGATCTGGCTCATTTGCAATAGCACCCAGAGTGCAGGGGTTGGTCCCAGAGGGACCTCATTTCCATAGATCTCTGGAGAGATTTGTGCGCAAGCAAGGGAAACCACAGGTGAATCCATGCCGATCGGCTCTGGGAAGAAGATGGGAGCGGGATGGGAGTCAGACGTGGCTTTGTTGCGAGGTGGACAGTGGGGGTAACCAGAGAGCGGGGGCTGGGCAGCATGTGTGAAAGGCTGCAGGACAGAAGGCCGACCCTGGATTCTCCCAGTGACTGCCGCGAAGCTCTCAGTGGAGGATACGTTTACACCCACTGACGCCTGTTGTGTTAATGCACACATACCGGCAGCGTAGCCACTGGTGGGAAGGCCACAAAAAATGTAATCTAGAGCTATTTGCAGTGGCATTCGATGATGTGCTGGACTGCGTTTGCGGTATTGGGATGGAAGGCGATGGTAATCGTCTCACTAACATGTAATGTGTTTGAAAGTGAGGTAGAATTAAGGCTCTTGTTCCATGGCCTTGCTGACCTGTCCTCTCCTCGCACACACCCATACTCAAATACACACTGTATGTTCATTCGCCAGCAAAGTAGGAAAGACTTGGTATTGTTTACTTTTTGGGCCAGCAAACATGGCATTGCATTTTGGGTTCCACTACCTCCTATTCTTCAGTGAACTGATAGACCTTTGACCATGAACATACACGACATAGGAGCCATGCACAGCCAATGGTAACTTCAAGTTTTCTTTTGACAAAGCGCCAGCCTATGGCCCAGTAGAGAGGGAAAGCATCCTATCAGATCAGCATTGACCCAGTTGCCTCTGTGTTTTAATCAGGATAAGGATGGCTTGTCAATGGCTGCAAGAGCCCAGCGTGGGAAAAGGTTCAAGCTTATGAGACAAATGGACCTCTCATCTACGTTCAGGTGGGTCCATCAGAGTTGATTCCATAGATGAGATCCTGGGCACGTTCTGAGGTGGGTCATCCAATCCTTTCATTTCTGTCCTCCAACAGCCGCCCCCCCTTACCCCCATACCTTTTGCCCAGAAGTTGGCCTTGCCCTAGCTGCCTCCATTTTCCACTTCACCAGAATGTGGAGACCCCATCTGGTAACTCAAACCTTCCCCAAAATGACTTTCTCTGATGGGCACACAATGGGCCTCCTTCAGCCCTCTTTGCACTTGCTCATGGTGCATAAGGTAGATCAGGCTACCTGCTGGCCAGCCCTGTTGCTGGGTATGGGCGACAGGGGCTTAAAAAACTCTTAGAAACACCCTTCCTGACCTGGGGCTCTCATCTCTCATGCCCCTCTTGACCTACCCTCTAGTGACCCTGCATTAGCCATTAGCCTCTGCGCCGCTCTGCTCGCTTGGCAACATGCCTCTGTGCAGCCTGCAGTCCAGCTTCGAAAGATGGGGTGAGCCCAGCCATCTGTCTGGCCGGCCGGACAGTAGACTTGTTCCAATCAGTGGTGGAAGGGTGTGTGAGGGTGTGAAATGTTTGCGGCATGGCCAATTCTGGCACGTGGGGCCTACACCTGTGGGCGTGGAAGGAGGGGCCGGCTCTTTCAGTAGCCTCCGGGCTCAGTGACACCAATTAAGCCTGATTATAATTTCAGCCAAGTCGCTGGACAGTGCCAGTAAATTCTGCCACTGGACTGGCTCCAGCTGGATGATGCAGTAACTTGGGTCCAGTGATGAGGTCTCTGTCCAGCACCAAAACAAATATCAAAGCCGGCCAAGGAAGTACTTTCACACTGCAGCTTGGACACAGTGGGCAAGGCCATGGGAGATAATTAAAAGAGAGTGAATGCAACAAGTGCTCAGCATTGTTTTGACTTATGTAACCACTCATGGCGGAAACACCAAGTCACACTGAAAGATTTCTAATGGTGGGAAGCAATAATAGTGCACATTAAATAATACTAAACACAATGATTCCTGGACGAAATACGTCAAATATTGTTTATTTTTGCTCAAAATGAGGAAAACAATCACACAATGCAACTACACAATAATCAAATCACTTTAAAATCCCATGTGCTCTTCCCACATACCATCTTAAAAACATTTGTAAGGACAGGAAAGCAGTGTATTTTCTACTCATAGTTCCAGTCAAATCAAGTTGTTTAGGAAAAGAGTTTAAAGGCAGGTGACCATGTGATAATGCAAACAAGGAGCCCGATATGAGTTAAAAGCAAGGCAGAAATAATGAAAAAAAAAAATCAGATGACAACAGACCAGAAATGAAACAGGTCCCCCTCAAGGTGTAAGAAATAAAGGCAGGGATGAGATAAGAATGAGAAAGTAATGTGACAGAGTAAGTGTGTAATTCTATAGTCCTTATTTATAATACATTAAATGTTCATTACGGTAAAGAATATCTTATATATTCTATATATAATTACATAATCTCTTATATTACTTAGTTACTATCAGTTTCTTAATCTGTGCGACTCTGAGGTTTGCTGATTTTGCACTATAGAGTCAATAAAGCATTTTACCATTAGACAGTGACAGAATGTAAAAACGGCAAAGGGGGTCTAAACTCTATATGTAGCCCTACACCAACCCATATCCTTCTATATACACACAATACGCATGCCCACACCTTTCCTGGCCAATCTGAGCCTCTTAATGGGTCTTGAGCTTTCCCGTTCACACTCAGTTCTGGTGTAGAGTTGCATAGGCAGAGCACTGAAACCAGAGAGGAGGGGCAGCAGACACATAACACACCAGACCTCAGATTAGGGCCTTTCTGCTGGGAAAAAGTGGAAAGCTAGGGGGGAAATACCCCAAGTATCAGACACTTTGAGACGTGCAGAGAGTAACTGAAGCCATGTGGTAAAACAAAAGGTCTGACAATAAGAAACCTGGTGCATGTTGGAATGCTGCATGTTGGACTTGGTTTACGTTTTCACATTTGTGTAATGATGTATGAGAGGGGCACAGAATATTGTGGAAAACTTTTTATGATTCCCATGGTCCAGGATTCCAACTATGGGCCATGATTTCCATGTGCAATTGATTACCTTTGCCTGTAGCTATCCCATCTTGTCCACTGATCTACATAGCTCAAGCTCAAAAGCATACTTCCAATCAATATATGAACACATTTCAAATGAGTGATAGAACAACAATAATTATCAGCATTAACAGACCTAATACAAATGTAATTCCTTTTTTTCTTTCATTGTTAATATTCCCGGTACATTGCTTATGAAATGAAAGATAAGTCAATAAATACAAATAGTTGTTGGGATTTTAAAAAGTGGTATTGAATGGGCACAGTGAACATGAGCAAAGATAGACATCACTGGATGTTTGATCACTGCTTAGGTGGAAAGTATTGATATTCTCAACCACCTATCGGTATAGTGAGAAGAATAAATTGGATGCATGGGGGGGAAAGTGAGTACTGTGACAAAAGCAGCAATGGCTACTTGGCCCCTTGCTAAATAATGCTATGTTTATAATAATGCTTTCTTACTTGGTTATCATAATATAAACTGAGCTCAACAATGCTATCCCTTGTGAACTGCTGAAGTGTTTCCCCTCAGTTGGCAAAACAACGCTGTATTGCACATTGGGTTTCATTGTGGCTCTGTAGTGCCACTGCTGGCCTGGAGTATATTATTGGCTTGACAACTGAGGGGACACGTTAGCATGTTATTTTATCATGTTAAGCATGATAGAAATCTCAATGGTATCATAAGTAAATTCACAACAGTTAAAATGTATGAGCCTGAAGCATGTAATATACTTCTTAGAGCTTTGGATGCTAGGACCAGATTTCTTTGGCAAATCATTGGCAAGTTTCCCCAAAATAGTTTAGAGGTGCAGCAAGTAGTTTTTGTCATAAAAAGAGATCTCTGGACTTACAATGATGATATGACTTTGAGGAATAACCTGCATTATCCAGTATTAATTAATCCATTTATGTCCTTTCCTTCCCTTTTTGTATCTGTTTACATATCTGGGCACTCTAAATTGTCAATAAAAACATAAAAAGAATAAAATTGTATAGAGGAAACAAGCACAACTGTCAGCTATTACCCTTTATATATTGTTCTAAATGTATAAGCATTTAAGTTGTTTTCACAACAAAAAACCCTGACAGCACCCTTCCATACCCTCTCCAACCTAGTTTGATTTCTTTGGGGTTGTAATACATGAATAATAATGATATGGTTAAAAATGTTAACTTATCAGATGTTAACGTTAATTTTCTACAAACTTCTGTGCCCCTTTAAGCTCAAAACCTTAACACAATGAGACACTGAATATCAGTTGAAGGATAAAAATAATCATAAACATCATCAATGATCATTTAAAATCAAGCATATCTTTGTGATCACAACAAGCATGACAACTTGAGCTTATACCAGCATTATTTGAATATAGTCATAATATGGCTACCAGAGAGGGAAGAAATTGGATTTTTGGATACACATCAACACAAGTGCACTGTGGCGTGTAGGGACTCATCTACATGTATGGTCTGATGGGAGGCTGGAGGTGGTGGGTGGGTGGGTTGGTGAGGTGGTGAAAAGGACTCCACAAAGGCGCTGATTGGTCCAACGCGGCTGAATAGCTGGTCACCGCTGTGAAACGGAGTCCCGGCAGCCGGCCGACACCGATGCTAATGGAGGTGTCGGGCGCGTGGACGCGAGCTGTGGCTGTGACAGGGGGACATGTGAACCCATAGGGGGCTGCAGCCCGTTGGGTGAACCCGCTGTAACCCAAGCGGAGGGGAAGTGGCACGGACAGAGCTGACGGTGTGCGGTTACCCCCCGCCAGTTAGGGTTCACTGTCTGTGGCCACCCCCCACAACACTCACACACACACACACATACCTACCCAGCCACTGTGGCTGGGCCTCCATCGACTTCCACTGCTGCTGTTTTCATGGGAGAGTTTGAGCTGAAGGTCCAGTGCTTCAGTGGGCAGCCCCCACCACCCTTCTCCCCATCTACCCTCCTCAAGCCTCCAAGCCTCCCTATCCCTTTCTCAGAGTCTGACTCCAGGCAGCCTTGAGGTATACGTGCTCAGTCACTTCTAAGATACTGATCCCATTGAGACCCTTTGTGTTTCAGTACATGCACGTGGGTGAAGTACATACTTTCAGTATACCACTTCAAACAAGTTAAAATCCCTCAAAAAAATAAAAATAAAATAATCTTCTTTGAGCCATATATTCAGAAGATCAGCAGCAGTTCCTGAGATGTTCTCTCTCTCTGACCACCCCACATTCACAACAAACACAAACATACACACAGTCAGAGTAGCAGGAACAAGTTAAAGCCAACACAAATAAAAAACAAGAAAACAAAGAAATTGTTCTTTGTCATGACACATGGCCAAGCATTTCCTACTTTTCTATTTAAAAGACCACCAAGATCAGGCCCACAAGGCCACTATGGATGCTCTTGAGGGGAGGTTGTGCGTGGGATGTTATTGGACATCTCGTCCCCTTGGGAGCTAGGCAGGCTGGACACTGATACTCGCTGCAGTGGTGGTCGTGCTGGTGCTCCGCTCCCCCATCCACACACACGGCGAAAAAACTCACAGATCCTTGGGCACCACCAAAATCTCGTCCCCGTCGCGCATCTTGTAGGAGTGCAGGGCTCGGCTGTTGTACTTGAGCTCCTGAGGCCCCTGCAGCGGCGGCACGTGGTAGACGCGCATCTTGTTGCACGGAAGCTGCAGCAGGGGCTTGAGCGCCTTCTTCAGCTCCGCCACCGTCTGCCCCAGCTTGAGGCTCACCTGCTCCGCGTGGTCCCCGTAGCGGATGTCCACCAGCACGTTGTTTTGGGGGCGCAGGTCCACGTCCACCAGGGGCTCCAGTCGGCCGTACTGAGCCACTAGGCTGTGGTACCTGAGCACAGAAAGAGGATGTCGGACAGGTGTTACACACTTAAACGGGGTGATAGTAGAAAAAATCCTGAGCCTGAACTTTTTCCCTGGGAGTAGGGATGCACAATATATCGGCGGCCGATATATTATTGGCCGATAAGTGAAAAAATGAAAATATTATTATCGGTCCCGATAACAGAATTCTGGCCGATAATTTGCGCCGATATTTTTTAAAGTCCTAATTTAGGCCTACGTAAGGTCCGTCTGGCTGAGCTACTTGAGCTTGGTTGGCTATACTTTTTCCTCAATATAATGTCAGCGCAGCGGTGTGAATGTATTTCACCACTCTAACAAAATCTGTGGATATGCGTTCATTTGGGAGTCTGTGCATCTCAAAATCCTCTCGTGAATGATCCGCCATTTAACCTTACAGGAAACACAAAAGAAATTTGCACGTGTGATCACACGAACCCTGATCTCCCCCCCCAGACCGTCGATGCGCCGGAAATCGAAATGGTGGCTGAGCCGCTATCAGGCCTGCTTAAATGCCACATGATGCCTATGGGCAAACTACTTGAACATTTCACCCATTTAAATGCGTGCGGATTAATAAAACATAATTCTCTGGGCAGGAACAATAGAAGGCATAACTGGTAAACAAAAAAATGGAAACTGGGTGCAGCCTTCTTCCAGTCATATACACCACAAGTTTTTTTTGGGCACGGAGCACTCGTTTAAATTGCATGGCTCAAGTCTGTCTGTTCTCGGAACCACACACAAGTGGCCAGTATTGTCTACAACACTTCTCGGACATTGATCTGTTACGGGAAGCACTGGGCCTGGGTTGAGTCATATGCATCACTTCCAAGTCTCTGGATGGCGAGCACTGACGCAGAAGGATGATTTTAAAAGAATGAAAGAGAAGAGCTTTCGGCGGTGAGTGTAAGTTATGTGAGAGTAGGGTCAACAGAGGGGATCTGGGGGCATGGAGAGAGCACAAACTGAGAGAGTGAGTCTGATTATGTGTGTATGACTAACTGTGTCTTAGGGCCTCTGCCGGAGTGAATGAGAGAGAGAGAGAGAGTGAATGAGAGAGAGAGAAAGAGAGGGGAGGAGTAAGAGAGAGAGAAAGACTATGGGTTTTGAAGCACAACGAGTCCTTTGCCGTGAGAAAGCTTTCACCCCCCTCCCTCCCTCCCTCCCTCTGCCCTCCACAGGGGGATTGTGGGAGAGATAAGGCCCCAGGAACGATTAAATAAAATCTGGAAGAAAGACTTTGCTTTGAGAGCTACTGTAACAGCTGAGCCAATCAAAGCAATTTCCCCTTGCCTGCCCAAAAAGTCTGCCCACAAAGCAAGCCCCAGGCCTGGGTTTGTGCCTACAGCTCACTGCCCTGCCATGGGAATTTAGCCTGTACAAAGTGCCATTCTGTCCGCGAGACCTGCCTCACTCAAAGCTTTCATTTAGTGCGCTTAGCACTCTTAAACGCAGCTAAATCACATTAGCAGTGATAACGCAGGTGCCCTGGATTCCTCGCCCAGTCATTAGTAGTATCTAAGATGACACCAGACAATAGCAGAGAGACTGTATTACACTCAATGCCTGACTGTACATAATGTCGACAAAATCATTTGAGCAAGAACATAGAGTGATACCACATACAACAAGCAGGTCTTTGTGTCAGAAATGTTTCCTTGAGGAAGGAGAAAAAACAATTCCATTACAGTGCACTTTGATAATGTTAATAGTTTATATAGGAATTCAAAAATGTAAAATGAAATTAGAATATTTCACAAATCTGTGCATTCCTTTGAAACTGTGATATATTAAAATGCTAATTTTGAAATAATGTCCTAAGTAGCACACCCTACTGGCAGGTCAGGTACCTGCAGGTTAATTTCATTGCACTGCTTATGTAAAGATGCCCCCCTAAAAAATCAGAAGCAAGAAAAATGTCTAGGCACTTGCACACACAGTTAATTCACTTTATTTTATGTGATTTAACCATTAGTTCTAATGAAAAGCACACAAATGAACTCAAAACCAGAATTCTGTGGTGTAAACTCGGAGCAACACCATCAACTACATTACCATTCTTTCACTCTTCCACCTATCTAACAATAGGACATGAATCGTATCTACTCCCCATCGAAATTTCTAAAACTACCATACACTTGCAGGGCACTCGGAATTCTAAACGAATCCAAGTTTCCTCTCTACACGAGTCAGGCCACTATCTCTCCCATCCATCACCCTATGCACCCCTCTCGCTTCCCTCCGGCCGTCCTCCAGCCATTCCTTCTCGCCTGCATCTCTCAGCCCTCTCGCCTCTCCTCCGTCTCCCCCACACCTCGCCCCGCTCTGCATCAGAGGGCAGATTATGCCCAGCGCACCCGTCGCCGAGGCTTCAGTTACTCAAAGGCCATCTAGAGTTCTGGAGCTCTCTAACCCCTCTTCCTCTGTGTACCTTTTCACGCTCCTGCTGCTGCTGCCTTTTCCACCCCCCCCCCCCAATCCCTTCCATAGTCATATTGCCTCTAACTGCCTCTAATCTCCCCGTCATCCATCCCCGAACTGCTGAGAACTAGCATGGCCACGATTACAGCTGTATTATTACGACCTTTGATATCGTTCCCCTCGCGTTCCGCTCTTTTCAACTCTTATCGGTTCATTTTTAATGAAGACCTCAGATTAGTGCCACAGGTGAGGTGCCGCTTAGTGGCGGCACGGCCCCTCAGTTCCTCTGCCGTGCGCAATCCACATTCCCCATCCCCATTTGATGAGAGAGAGAGGGAGCAAAAGAGAGGGAGAGAGGGAGAGCATTATGGGTCTTAAGCCCAAGCGCTGATAGGCAAGGTTACGGTTACTCAAAGGTAGCCTGGCCTGCAGACTCTCACAGTTGCTTTCTATCTGTGGCTGGGGTTACGGTTACTCAAAGGCGGTCAAGCTTCCATGTTCACTTCTATCTGTACTGCCCCCCCCCCTTACCTACCCACCCTGACCCATCTTTTTAAATCCCCCCCCTTCAACACTCTGTTTCAGCCAAACACTGATGTAGGCGCGATTAAGGTTTCTCAAAGGGAGTCTCGTTTTCTCCCGCTCTGTCTCTCCCCTCTCAGGCCAAGGTTACGGTTACTCAAAGGCACTGAGGTGTCCCGGGCCTGTGTCTGATCTCCACTCTCTCGGCGACATAAATGTGAGAGTCTGTGACCAGCTCTGATCTTTGGATTGGGATGGAGAGAGGGTGGGGGCAATAGTGGGCACACCAGTTCAAAAGGGGAACCACAGACTGCCCCACTGTCTCAAACTGGCATGGCTTTATAAAAACAGAATCCTCAGAGACATGGCTGTTACAAGGGAGGACAATATAAAAAGAAAAACAACAACAACTACTACAGCAACAACAAAACCCAATGGGGCAAAACGCAACTCTTTTCAAAGCTAAAGGAAACGCATCTTGAAGGGAGGTGGGAATTTGAACTTGTGAATTTGCCAAGATCACTTGAACTCACGTTCACTGATTCATCGACAGCAGATCATCATCTGGCACTGACGCAGTAGGATTTGTCGGGAAGCCCTCTCATTACCTGAAGTGTTTACAGATCAGTGACCACACCTCTCCCACCCTCAGTCATCATCGTCATAATGGTGTAAATGCCGTTCTAGAACCTCCACCCTCCATTTTACCTGTCTTCCCTGATATGAGCCACCAACCAGCCTCCCTCCCCACTGTGAAATGACTGCGTAATAATCGCTATGACGACTCATTTGTGGCCTGCTGTGCATGTGCTCCTGTTACACATGACAAGCTGCTCTTTAATCCTCTTAAAGGCCAAGAAGGGAAAAGCAGAGTGGGGGTAAGAAAGAGGCAAAGGAGATGGAGAGCTAAAAAAAAGTGCTACAACCTCAGTCCCTTTTAAGTAAAAGAAAGGTGGAGGGGAGATGGTGAGGGGGGTAAAAATAAATAAAAAAATAAATCATCCTGCCACCTTGTGTATCAGTTTTCCGATCGGAGTATTCTGAGACAAAGGAGCCTTTGAGGAGAGAGAGACTGGCCACATTGTCCCCCAAAGGTTAGATTCCCCATTTGGGGCATCCACTTTGTGCTTTCCCCGAAAATGCCTCCCGCCGGATTCTCCCAGGTTAAGTGGAATGTTGGTGGGCAAAAAGGCGTGGGCGATCCATTTTCAGACACCTGCCCGGACCCCCACAGAATTCCTATCTGATTGGCGAGGGAGGAGGAGTGTGATTAAAACAGGATGGGGGTAAGAGGTGACACAGTGCACTTCACCCAAGAAAATGCCACCCATAAATGGAGGATAAGGTCAGACATGCCAAAGTTATCTGGTGTTATCAGCTTAAAGGTACACTGGCATCTTAATGTCAAGTGAAGGATCCTGGAAGCGAGGACATGTTGGATCAGAGATGCTATCGTCTCGTGATAGAAAAGTGAGAGAGGTGACTGACTGAAGGGAATGTCTCCACAGTGGGAGAGACTAGCCAAACCTCCCAAGAGGGTACATGCATAAATCACTCTCTTCTCTGCCAATGAAGTACTATGAAGATCTGTGTTATTAATGTTTTTTTTTCTGTGTTTTTAATGTTTATTCATCATTTTAGTGTAGAATTGTTTTCAAAAAGAGGACGTAAACACAAGGACCAATAAAAGAGGATACTACAAGAGGATATTCTTAGATACATGAGTGAATGGGCGGGCAGTATGTGTAGCTCCTATTTTAGCTGTCGAAGCAGGGCGGGCAGTATGTGTAGTTCCTATTTTAGCTGTCGAAGCAGCGTACAGCATGAGGTTATCAGTATGGCTCCTAGGGGGAAGGGCATTCCCACAATGTACACACGGCCCCTGCACTGTCTATAGGTGGGTGTAATGCACATGCGATCACATGTGGTGGATGCAGCTAGTAGTGCATCTGCTGGTACCTTTTAGGTAGCTCATTCTCAGGATACTCAACGTGGTAGCGGACGAAGAAACGTTCGGCGTCCTCCCTCTCTCCTGGTGTCACCACACTCCCGTTCAGCACCGTGACTGTAGGGAGCCTGTGGAATCCAACAGAGGGTCAGCTGTTTGGCAACAAGAACCACACCATAACTGGCTTCACCATGCATCCAGAATGGAATCAATGGAACCAAATTGTAAACCATTATGAATATGGATTCTTTGCACCATATGCATAGAAAAATACTCACAAAAAAACTTTAAAAAAAAATACTTGCAAAACTGCGTGAACCATTTGAGGGTGTGAAGTGTGTGACATCCACACACTTTTACTGAATTTCATTTGTAGTCTTATTTGGAGTGCGTCTGGGCTACTTACTGTGCCACCACGAGACTCCTTCGCTCTGTGGTGCTGTAGGACTGCAGTAACGGAACCCCCATGACTTTGACCTCCTGCAGCTTGGGGAACATGCTCAACCTCTCAATGTCCTCCCAACGACTCAGACCTTGAGAACAAAAATATTTCATGGCCTCAGCACTATAATGTGCGTGTGTGTGTGTGTGTGCGCATATGCTTGCCCATCATACCCGTGTTATGAAGATTGATACAGCGCAGCTGGGGGAACAGGCGGCAGAGAGACTCCTGTGGCTCATCGATGGAGGTCAGCGTGTTGTTGGCGAGGATGAGGGACTGGAGCCCGGGGTACATGAGGCCGAGCTTACGCACCTCGGCCCAGTCCTGCAGCTGGTTGTCCGAGATGTGTAATAGCCGCAGGGAGGCGCAAGGCACATCGGACAACTGGACGGACCGATATTCATTCAGACATAGGAAGAGCTCCTCCAGCCTGCAACACACACACACACACACACACACACAGATGTAAAAAGAGGTTTTGAAGATCAATAATACACTTGCCAAATCCCATGACACAGAATAAATAAGTCTTCTAATCGACAGCCTGAGGAGACGTGAGGTCGGTTTGTGCTGTGATAATGACCTGACTGGTACTTACTTTGGGATCTCCCGAGTGAGTTTGTGAAGGACTCCCCAGGACACGTGGGTGTTGTTGAGGACCAGGTGGCGCAGCTCTAGAAAAGGCTCCGCCTCATGCTCCAGCTGTGACCCACTCAGAGGGTTCATGCTGAGGTTGAGGAAGTCCAGCTTCGGAACGTTGGACACGATCTTCAAGACCTGAGACAATACAGGAGGCGCAGTGGAAGGTTTGCCCCTTGATTAAAAATCTAAAGTAGCTAGGAACTATGGGAAGGGCATGAATGACCCTATTAATGCCATTTAAGTCATGTGTTATATTTTTCTCTATAATATTTTAATTAGGAGTCAAGTTACTTTTCCTCAGCAAGACACCAGTGAACAACGTGTTGCGAGAGCCAACTGCGGACTTCACACCCTGACAGAACTCTTACCTTGTGCTGCTGACAGCACACACCCCCACACCCACACAACACCTGTGATGAGGAGTCATAGATTACTGCATACCTCCCCCCACTCTTGCAGGTGGTTATTTGAAAGGTCCAGCTCTACCACATGGGCACAGAAGGTGGCAACCTCTGATTCATCTCCAGCCTGGGTGATTCCACAGCTGTCCAGCACGAGCACTCGAGGCAAGTTCAGCTGGCCTGTGAGAACGATGTTGCCATGGAGGCTTTAGCTTTATTGAATTGCCATTGCCCCCCCCCCACCAATAATAATAATGTTGGTCAGTGCAGGAACCTTGGAATTGTCCTAACATTCCCCTGAATCCACATATGCTAGACCTTTCTCAGGTAACTAGATGGGCTTTTAGTATGCTGCTTGGACAGTTTGGGCACCGTTTAGATATAATCACGTGACTTACCTTTCACTGGAGAACTCTGTGGGCTGGTCAGAACCACCACACCCGTGCCGGGCCCACGACAGTAGGGGAAGTTCTCCAGGTTGTACTTGTCAGTGATCACCTCAACCATGGTGCGTCCCTCAAACTCCTCTGACCCGTCCATTGTGTCACCCCGGCGTCTTTCACAGGAACACCTTCACATAAGCACACCGGAATACAGTAGTTAAATATGTGTAGGGGTTGAGCATAGAAAAAAGACAGTCAGTAGTATGCATCATATTGACCTGACAGTCTATCACTGTCGTTTTGCAAAGGAACTGAACGTAAAACTTTCTCAACAAGTAACTTAGATGTGGGAGCAGAAGACAGAAGGCAACATGAAAATCAGTCTTAAGCAAATACAGAGTTTTGATTTTGTTCTTTAAGTTCCCCCAGCTTTACAGAGGAGCAGTCATATGAGAGGCATGGTAAGACAAGCATACAGAACAAAAAGATCTTGTAAAACTGGTAGGCTAGGTCCCTCTACATGCCTAAGAGTTGAGTAGCAGTAAACAGTTTTGTCCGAAACTGGCAAGCTAACCAGCCAACAACACAGCAGGTAATGATAATGCCTAACCAAACAGTTTGACTGCAGTACATAGCCCAGGCAAAGTAGCAATTTATGACTTTCAGCTTAGATCATTTCTATGAGGAATGTACTTTTCATGGGCACTTTCATTGTGTAAAGTTTCATTTTGATAGGAGTAAAATAGCCCCATTGGGGTGTATTGCTGCCTGGCCTTATTGGCACACATCTCGGATTGATGAGAATTTAACATATTTCCTCAACTAGGATTTCTTAGGACTTTTAGTATGGTGTTCTGGACACCTCATAGAAATGATCTATGCTGAAAAAAAAAATCTTTTACAATTAGTTCTATTTTTGGCTACAAAATGAGTTACTTTGCCTGGACTGTACAGTGCTGTACGGAATTTGGCTAATTCACAATAAGCTTAACTACTTTGCAAACTTCTGTACAGTACTTTGTGCACTCACAAGAGATGGAATGATAATGTCCATCCATTACAGAAATAAATTAAAATCAATGATGGGCCAAACACTTACTGCAGAAAATCCTATGACTCATAGTCACGACTTAAGAGAATCAGTAAAAGGTTGTTTTTTCTTTGATGGGGATGGTTTTTATTAAGAAGTACCTCCTCTGAGGCAATAATGAAGTAGAAAAAACTATGGGTATCACCATGAATAGAGTAATATGAGCAAACAATATGGGGCTCCAATCTCAAGTTACAACTTTACAAACACACAGTGAAGCCTATTCACCTAGAAGTGCTTTTATGAATTGGCTGTGGAGTCTAGTAGACTGGATGTGAAAGTAAACTCAAGTGCCAACGAGAGCAAACATCCCAAGACAATCTTCTGCCAGGGATGAAATAAAAAGCAGCTCAACTAACCTCCGGTTAGACAGGAAAGTCAATCAATCAGGATCCCAATCTTGACAATGAAGCCTGGTGAGTCTGTGGTGATGGGAAGGGGACTCACCAAACGCCCCATTCATCAAATGCCTGAACAAGGGGTGGGGGAAGAAGAAGGCATACAGAGAGATGTTAGAGAGAGTGACCACACACAGAGGCCATTCTACCACTGCATTGTGACATCACAAGACATGACAATAGCCCCCTTCTAAAGCATACTTAACAGACTCTGGTACAGCAGATTTCATCCAAATATCCAAAGGCTTGCATAACCAACTATTGGCCCAAATGGCTACTTGAAATCTTGCAAACCTATCTTGATTTCTAGTCACATGTTTACCAAAATGGGAAATTGTAGGTTATGCCCATTAGATATCCGAATAACCTTTAGATAATAGAGGTCGAGGACATTAAAGTGAGATTTACAGTTGATTGGGTCAAGGCTTATCACATTACTACACCCTTGTATTATATATGTATAATACATGTAATGTAGCTGCATGTCTGGTTTTTAAGCCAAAGACACATGTAACTACTCTGTTAGTAACTGTTCATTAGCTTCCTATCGCAGTTAAATCCCTCACTCTGCCCTATAGGACACTTACTGGATCTGCTACCTGCTATTTGAATTCTATGATCCAGCTCTTCATCCTCTCTCAGTCCTCTGATGAGCGTCTGCTGTGTCCACCATCTGTTCATGCTAAGAGGTCACAGTCAAGACTCTTTTTCTCATTCTTCATTGGTGGAATGAGTTAGGCTACCTAATGTTCTATGTTCTTGTGATAGTTTTGAGACTTTCAAGAAATGTTTGAAGACTTACCTGTTCACCTTACAAAGCTGTGGCTTTTTTCATATGAAAACTTTTCATTGTTGATATTTGATATTATTTATACTGATGTTATTATTATTACTGTTATTGTTAGTCTTAATGTAGGCTGTTCAACTTTATTTTAAAGTATTATTTTTTAACTAATAGGTGTCTGCCAAATACCACTAACATTAATAAACATTAATGTGTTGGTATGTATGTGATAGATAGACAGATAGATAGATAGATCACCAAAGACACAAGCATGCACACAAGTAAAGAAAATAATAACTTAGGATATTAAGTTTCTGACAGAAACTTTGTATGCAAATGGATGTAAACTGTGCATTGGCTCTCAGAATATTATTCTCCTCCTCATATGATTGTCAATGTCTTGTAGGCAGCAGCTGTCATTAAGGATGCCCAATATCAACTTTTGGGCTGTGTTTGTTTTTTTAGCCCTAAATGCCTCATAGATAGATGGATGGCTTGTTGCATTCTATTTGTCCGTTCAAGTCGTCCAACGAGCTGTTTTACAGCAAACGACACACGGACCTTTGCTTTCAGGCATTTAACACCTCAGTAATCATTAATCAATAACAGCCGTCTCTTACATCTATCCTCTGAAATGTACTCCGTCACCTACTATGTTTTGTGGACAAATTAAACCATGGCAGTTTTTTCCCCGGTGTCGTGTTTGATGGTTTGATACCCGACAAAACAGCTGCGCAGTGGTAAGTTTGAGAATTTAAAACTTGCTGCCATGACAACACGACTGTTTTGAACCTACCGCAAACCTCGGACGTAACCATGGCAACCTGCAGGTTAAACTCTAGTAGGCCCTGTTTTTGTTTAGTAGAAGGCCTGGGTAGTTTTCTGAAACGTGCCTTGGATAAGACATTGTTTCGTTTTGTTGCACTAAGCAACAGCGAATCACAGAAAAAACACCGTTACAGTGACAGATACCTCACAATGGCCTTGAGGTTCTGGAAAGCCTGCTAGTGGCATAAGACAATGGTTTAGAAGTTGTGAGAATTATCTGTCATAATAATGGAACATCGACACAATAACATTGTCCAGGAAACGTTCATCAACGAAGTACCACAATTAAGTTAGATGGATGATTACAAACAATAACGTTCCCTAAGCAACGGCTCGCATTGTGTAATAGCCCCGCATTCCTCAACATGAACTTACCGATTAGGTATTAGGTTCACGTTAGCTAACATAGTTCAAATATCACTGGTGATGGCTAAAAATAGGCAATGCACGACTGGCTTGTTTCCACAAATCAACAAAGAGATAGCTAGCTAACCACCACCACATTTATAGAGACAAACAGCAACCTACAAATGAGGACACATATTTAATAGCTGGCTAATTATTGTCCATGTATGTGGATCGTGTATACTGCCTTTCTTGTCCATATGTAATAGATCTTACAGTACACTATACTCTCTAGCTAGCTGGCTATATTTAGAAACCTGTTTTGACTAAGCTGACTAATGACTTGGAAAGCTAGCGAGCTAGCTATCGCTGGCTAACATAAGTCGACGTAGATGCTGGGGCAATCGATAGGAGAGTGTGAATGTCAACAGAATCAGAATCACAAAAACAAAATGTCCACATTTATTTTGACTGCCTGTCGTCACGCAATATTTTCCAAGAAAATCTATTGACACTCACGGTGCATTATTCCGAGAAATCCACCAACACAGCTCTCTTACCGTTGACTCCGACCATCGAGCGCAACTCTTAACTGTTACTGTATGTATTTGTTTTGCGATCTGTTGACACATTTAAGGGCTTCCTCGTGCAGGAAATGACGTACTACTTGTGAATTCAATTCAAAACATTGCTGGGCGAAGGACATTTTATTTCATACCTCGATTACAGATGACACATGATTATACCTTTACGCAGGTGCCATAAGACGCTAAAATAATGTATTTTTATGCATTTTGATCACCATCAAACGGCGAGAAACATGGCGTTGGAATGTTCTACATAACCTAATTGTTTCATTGTCGCTAATATTCCAATAAATAAAAAAATGACAAGCTGTACATACGGCTATTTATCTTTTTAACTTAGGCAAACAACAAACGTGTTGTTAATTAGGCCTAAAACGATGTCTATTCGGTTGGATCCTGGTCAACATTGCCCTCAAGTGGTCAAGCCTAAGATTAACTTCTACAATTTACTATCAACCAAAGATTCAAGAACAGAGCTCTAGAATCTTTGCTATCAACATTTTCCACAAGACCATCAAGAGATGTTGTTTCTGTCTGTTGTAAAATCACATAACCATAGAGACAGAATGTTATTTTTTACACACTCAATGGCGTTCTAATCACAACACTGTCCATAGTGATTACCAAAGATTCTAGAGCGGAGCTCTGTTCTAGAATCTTTGGTGATTACAATAGTCCATATGATTAGAACACAACACTGTAGTTTGTAGAGCCTTATAGATAGATATCTATATGGCTCTGGTTTGTAGGCCTAACGTTTGGAACTCTTTTGTAAGTGAGTTCTACACCGACTGCATTCTTGCATACTGTAGCCTATCTATTCTAATCAGAACAAAATGTCATGTCATAGTCTATTGTATTCAGTCAGGTTGTTGCATTGAATGTCATAACAGAGCATGCATACAGAAAAAAAAAAGAGAAACCGAGAGAAACCGATGTTACAGATCAATTGATATATAGGCTATTGATGATAAATGGTCTAATTAATCTGTTTCTCCATTGTACAATTAGATCTAACTCAAATTATTATCTTCCCAAAACATAATTTATTACAAATATTATTGCTGGTGTCTGCATTTCCTTGATCTGCGCTCTGTGGCAAAAGTAGTATCAGTACGCGCTTAAAGTGGCAGGGTTTTGGGTGCTCTCCTCCTCGGGAACGTAGAAGGGCACGGTTGTGCATCTTCAGATTACGGTAAGGTGCAAGAAATAGTTTTCTAATGGTGGACTATATAATGTAGCCTACTGTTTTGTAATGCTGTTTACAGTATTTTTATTGAATTCTCTGAATGAAACTGTAGCGTTCCGGTTATTCTATATTGCCCTTCACGTCGTGAACGGCTAGGCTAGGTTCTGTCTCCTTCTATCTTTCTGTCACGCTCATCAACTATTCAGCATGCCTTCGCTTCACGCACAGATGCCCTATTCGTTGATATTTTCCTCCTCGGGCAGCTTATCTCTCATCCCTTTACATTAACATAACCAAGGTATAATTTAAAAAGGACGAGGATGCTATAAGCATGGGAGATGACTCAGGTGGGTCCGTGTGCTTTCTGTTGTCCTCAGTTGCAGCCTAGGCCCAATCGTTTAGCTTAAGCATCCTTTTTTGAAGCCTAGGCTACAGTATTTTCCCGTGCAGCACTCAATATAATAATTCATTTTTGCGCGTAGCCATTTTCTGCTTAGCATGTATGTTTTTTTTTTTTTTTTTCATTCAGAGCATTCCACTTGTCTTTGCCTGCCTACCTGCCAAAGTGAACTACTCTTGCAGGAGTTCAAGACCTTGTGACCAAAGACGACGTTATGGATGCACGTCTAACTGCAATTGCCAGTCTCGTTTTAGGTAAGATATTCCCGTCAGCCCCAAGTTAGCCTGCCGTAAACTGTTCAATAACATATCTTTATTACAATACATACAAAAAGCTTTATTTGGACATATATCTCCAGCTTCTGAATGTTGTGATGCTTTTGTGCTGATGATTACAAGTAATGGTTTGTTTTTCCTGTGTCTTAGTCTTATCCACCTCAGTAACAGGGTTCTGGTTCACACCAAGGGGTCCTCAGATATACTCCTGTCTCACCTATACAGAGAAGAACCTTAGGGTGGACTGTGAATTCCCAGCCACTGATCAAATTCCAGGGCCTTACTGTGAGTTCAAGCAGGATGGAAAAATCATCGGAACAACATATCCCAATACTCCCTCATACCTCATTCCCACTCTTGAAGTCAGACGGCGCTCCAATGTCTCGCTGGTGTCCCCAACCATATGCCGCCTCACCTGGGCTCCCATGGCAGATGAAAGGTCCTACACTTACACTTGCAGGGTGTATCAAGGAAGTAGTTGGAAGGAGAACAGCATGGCGTTTCACCAAAGTAAGTAGGCCTATTGGATTAAGGACTTTCCTAACTATTGACCTATATGCCGCTGTTATGTACAATACTTACTCTGAGGTTTTCCAGATATACCCTCAGTATAGTTCTTTCAGTGGAAAAAATGAGTTAAGTAGTTTGGTCTAATACTTATACATGCCTTATACAAGGCCAGCCACTGCTCCAAATCAAGAAGGGCAGATTAATCTGATGATTATTTTCTGGATATATCGATTAGTTCTCTGGTCTATAAAATGTGTCAAAATAGTGTAACAAGTTGATCAGTGTTTCCCAAAGCCCAAGACGACATCCTCAAATGTTTTGTTTTGTTTTGTCCACACCCTAAAGCTTTTCAGTGTACTATCACAGAGGAATAAAGAAACCAGAAATACATCAACACAAGTTACAAGTCAGAAGTGTTACTAAGGAGGAACGTCATGGCATTCCATTCTTAACTGTGCTGTTTGCAACATAGCAATTCAAACATGTCAATCATTCAGACACGCATATGTGTGTGCAGTGTGTGTTAAGTGGATTATCCCAGTGAGCATCAGTGTGAGAGTTTATCCTTTTGTGTGGGGTGTGGGGAAAAGGCAATATGTGGGCATTTAAGTCTGGCCTTTCTAATGAAAACAATATTGTCACAATAAAGCAGTGTCTTTGCTTTGGTAAGACCAACAAGTATTCCACTCTGTGGCCCTTTCGTTGCAGTGATTTGCTTAAAACAACACTGTTTCAATACTGTCACAGTATTGCTTTAAGCACCACTGCAATGAAAGGGCTAGGGTCATACTATGTCACAAGAAATAAAAATATGTTTACCATAAAACAGTCAACAAGTAAAAAACAGTTATCGTTAAGCTTACACTAGCTGTGTTTGTTCAGTCACAGTGTTCTTTCTTTTGCAGGAAATGTTCTTGTCTGCTCGGCTATAAGCATAATATTCCACACTGGGACATGGCTTCTTGGGATTGTGATATCACTTCCTGTTTCTTTGGGGTTTCTGACTGTATGGTGAACTGAGAAGTGGGTCCAAGTGATTTTGAAGACCATCTTATCGCATTTATTTTCTTTAATTTGTTTAGTGATTACAACACTCTCCTATAGGCACATGATTAAGCATTGCACAATTGAATCATGCATCCATTCCACCAGACTCTCCCCGTTTTCAAAGTAATATAGAACATGGGGTCAGCGAAGATGACTTATTTGATTTTAATATGATCACTAGCATGACCACGGTTAGAGTGTAACTCATCAGATTAGGTTGTGTTTTTAGAGATTGTAGGCATGGTGCTATTTTTGACTGGAGCATACAGATGGTCCAATGTTGTATGAGCACGCACACATACTCCCCTGAGCGTTCAAGAGTGCTTACTTGTTTGCATCATTAGTTTGTATTTTGCCATGCAGTACTGGAGCCTGTTTATGTATTAACATAACTCAGCTCTGTTGTATGTGACATTCAGCCTCCAAGTTGTATCCTACGCCTATAACATAGCATCATAAACTAATCAGGAGATACTACTAAATGAGTCTTTTCAGAGGAGACACATAATATTGTCACTCAATATTGTCAAAACACAGTGTCAAATAATGTTCCATAAAGTTGTGCACACAATACATGTATACAGTATTTGACCTGTGCACATATAATCACATGGTATCATCAGTATTAATCAGTAGTTTGTAAGTCGTTTGGCATCAGCCCATTCTCCAAACTCTGATTTTGGAATCAGCATTGTTATGTAATAATTCACCTCTAATTGCAGGTGGGTATCACACTGTAATGTTAGCTTTTATCACAGTTCATCATTTGTTTCACGCTTTCCTTTGGACCGCAGCCTTACGCACCATGTATTTCTCTTTAGTAGACCTCGCTCTACACTCAAACTTTTGTACTTTTTTGAGGGTTCTTTACAGCAAATATTTATATGTGATTTACAATTATTTACTGTAATTGTTTTCATAGTTGCACTGCATATACAATGATACCAGAACATTATATGGTAAATTATGATAATCATCAGCATCATTTCTGTATGCATTTTTTGTATTTTTTAACAGTCAAATGATATCGTTAACAGACTGGCCTAGAGCCTTGATTGATTGGTAGTACTGCGACAGTGGTTCGATACAAGGAAATTGAAGGAACGTATTTTGCGGCCTCCTGCCAATAGGTTTTAATGGCTGTTCCCATTACTCTCACGCCTACTAAGCTTTTGCTTGGAACATTTTGTAGTGCATCTCTGAAAACAAACCAGCTAATGGGTGCTGTATTATTCTTTGATTTGATCTTAATTTTTTGCCTCAGAGCATGTCAGCATGAGGACAAACCTGGCTGAAGGGCATCGCCCGATAGATTGTGTTTCTCTATGTACTGTAATGTAAACACATACGATGCAATGCTGAAATGAAATATCAGGATGACCCAGACTGGTCAAGGGCGGTGTAAGCAGAGAGGGAGAAATGAAGTTTGTTTCAGCTTCAGCTTAAAGTGTGTTTCCGCTTCAGTGGGTAGGGTGCTCTATGTTCTCTGCAAAAATCTTAAGAAATTTGAGACACGTTGAGGCTTCATGTAAAAACTTTGAAGGACTCTCATGCTCTCATCTGCCAGGGAACGTATATGTTGTTCCTCACTGTGCCACCACCTTTGCTTCAGCTGTGCTTCTAATTGTGTTTAATGCCAAGCTGGTTCATGGATAAATGGAAACCACTGCTTCTTTCATTCCAATGCCAAAATGTCTTGCAACCCACTGCTTTGCTTACCAAGCACTTATACAAGGATAAATAATGCATGGCTTCCACACTTTGTGCCTTTTATTATATTGCACTAGATTTCTTTCTTGGCAATGCATCAACAATCATTATAATCAAGACAATAATTAGCATCTGCAACACACAGACGCATATCTCTCTCTCTCTCTCTCTCCCTCCGTCTGGCTGTCACTGCACTTAATGCAAGGATCAATGTAGAAAAATGGCAAAAGATAGAAATAAAGATGTTATGACTGGTATGCCTCTCTGGTTCTCTTGTCAGTTGCCCCTCTTAAGTTAAAAAAAACATTGCACAATACAAATCACACTTTTTATTTTCATATGAAATGGCGTCTTGTCAACGAGTTCTGGCATGAATGCCTTGAGGCATTCCTAGTCTTTTAACAGTTCTGTGGTTAAGAGTTGAGCAAATGTGCCAAAATATGATATTACTAAGATATTTGTAACCCTAGCCAGGTGACATGCCATGCTTGAGCTAAAGGTATTAAAAGCATGTCATTTCCAACTTATGCTACTTTAAAAAGTTGGGAGAATGTCAAATGAGAAACAACTTATTTTACCTGTTGCACTAGCCTACTACACCAAGTTTATGCACCGAGCATGCACATCTGTGACTGAGGAGAGGAAGTTTAAACAAAACAGAAAGATTCAAAATGTGTTTTATAGCCTTTAATAAATAATTGATAATAGGCTTTATTGTCATTGTTTATTGACAAAACTAGATAACGGTAGAACTGCCAGTGTTGTGGACTGATTTGAAAGCAGGTATGGGCAAATAGAAATTATAACATGACACAGCTTGTTCAGAGGGCGTCTCTCTCGCAGGCGCGCTCTCTCAGCGGAACATAACGATCACTCTCCTCCTAGCAGCAAACAGATTTAAACGGCTCTTGCAAGCTCCAATTTATTATACCAAAGGTAAGAATTATAACTGTACTCTGCATGCGCTAGCCTGAATGTAATGGTATTAAAGATATATATATATATATATATATATATATATATATATATATATATATATATATATATATATATATATATATATATATGCTGAATGCGCTTGACCTTTCTTTCACCTGGCAACTTCAGTTTTTGACTGTCAATCAATGTCAAGTTGAAATATTGACCATTTCCCCTGTACTTAATGGCATCTAGAGCTGGATAAACCTTACAAATACAAAACAAAACTCTCATATCCACAGACACTCAGATGGTCGTCAATCAGGAATCCAGACATGTCTTGACTTGCTCACTGGAGAGATAAACTATAGGCTGCATTAGAATGACACGTTTTAGGCTACATTTTAGAGAAATTCTATGATAGGTTTGTGAGTTTTGTGAAGTATGATTAGCCTAAGTTGAAATGCTATCTATCTGAGGCTATCAAAACAGTGACCACACCCTCTTCAGGTCACCTCACTGCTTTTCTGGTCTTTATATGGAAATTCAGCTGCAAGAAACTCCAGACAAAGATAGGAGGAAGTGAATGAAAGGTTTTTCATTTGTTCCTCATAACAATCGCCAATTTGACAGCAGAAATCCAGCCTATATACTGTAGTATTTATTATGCACCATTAGCCTTTCAGATTTTATTGTTTATGTGAAACCATAGCCTACAACATAGACTGCCTAATGTGTTAATTAAACTTATCTCCCAACGCTTTTCTTTAGCTTGTGAGAGTTTGGAAAATGTACATCATTGCCACATTCTGTCTGTTGGGTAAGATAACCTTGTGTTTTTCTTGGAAATGTACTAAAGTGCTCATGCAGTAGTCAAGATAACTAAGTCAAGGAAGAAAAAAAAAAAAAAAAGGACAACAACCAATGGACATGCATGCTTGATCAGAAAAAATACAAATAAATATATCCTTTAGTTGAAAGCAGTAGTCCTTTTGTTGCCTCACAGGTCTAGCCACAGCCCAAACAGTTACAGACATCACTTCCTGCATCACGAAAGAAAATAACCTGAGGATGGAGTGCAACTTCAACCCAGTAGAGACACCATCACCCACATGCAAGTTCACACAAGGGGACAAGATTGTGGCCTCCACTTATGAGAAGCAAGATCCCACGTACAAAAACCGTGCTAATATCACCATGATGGACAAGGTCTGTGAGATGTCTCTTACAGGACTGCCTGACAACCCCCAGGAGTTCAAATGTACCATCAAACAAACAGTGGAATCCTCTAAAGTAGCTACTGTCGACAAGAGTAAGCCATTTCTGTCCTTTTGTTTACACAAATAATGGAATAGAAACCTTAATTGCCACACAATAATATTGGAGATATAATGCCAATAGGTTATTTAGACACAAATAACCCAAGTAATCCAACACAGTATCCTAGCCTATGTAATGAAAGCATATTGTGACACTTTTCCTATACTATTTTTCATCTCCACAGAGACCACAGCAAAATGCTCTGGGATAAGTGTCCTGCTGCAAGAAGGCACAGGGCTGTTTCTTGTTCTTATGACACTGCCCTTGTTGTTGTCTGAACTCATTTGAGTATTTCAAGTATTATGTAAAATGAGCCTTACATATTTTGCCATCTGTTTGCATGCAGTAAATTATATTGATGCCACATAGGCTGCTTCAGGTCTTCACAGTGTCATTTTAAATCATTATGGCAATGCTTTCATAGACTAGTTATTTGGATATCACCATATAGCTTCACACATCCGTTAAAAAAAAAACATGGATGCAGGAATCATACCATTTTAATACCTGTGGTGATTATGGAGAATGATGTAAATGTATGGTGAGGTATTTAAACCAATCAAAATAAAACTGCTAAATCTTAATATTTCTTTTTTTTTTATTATTATTAATTATGTTTCATGTGAAGATGTTTAGCCTATAGGATTGTGTTTTATGCTGAGGTTTAAATCTATAGAACTCCTCATAAATTCATGCTGAAGTATTAATATACAAGACCACTCATGGTGTTTAATTTAACGGTTTAATAAATGCTAAGTAAACTACACAAACCAATGTTTAAAGATTCTATAAAACTGAAGATTATGTTTTTGGAAGGCCCATTTGACCTTCAGGAATAATGTTAGTGAAAATCTTACTGCTGACAAAACCTAACTAGACCCTAAAAGCAATGTTTATCTTGTTCCATCTGTACGTGCTGTCCACCATTTACCATAAAGATTTATTATGCATTAGAGACTGACATAAACACTAACTCCATCACCATGCAAAATGTTCTAGTGTTGTCACTTCCCATGCTAAATTGTCACGCAACACACTGACCTGCTTATAGCCTACAATAATTCTGATTACAACAAACACATAGTGAGGGAATGGTCTACTACAGTGTTTCCCAACCTTTTTTCCACAAGTCTAAGACAAGCCATGGCCCCCTACCCAAACTCATACCCGCATACACACACAAAAAGAATAAAGTGATTAATTACAAACTTGTAAGTTCAGAGGTAAAAAATGTTTTATTGTGAGAGAGAGTGGAGGGTGTTTTGAAATGCGAACAAGGTTGGTTAGCAAGTAAAGCAATGTTTTGTTATATGGAGATAATTTAATTTGGTTTTGGTAGAGCGAGGGTGTCGGTCCGACGGCCGTCGGATGTCCGGAACTCCTGCTTTATTTCATTATTTTGCTTGGCACAGTGGTGAGTGCAGTGGCGGGAGTGAGAGGAAGCATCAGGACAGTCAGCTACTGCTTGTTTGTTTCCGATGTTGCACCTGAATCAACACGTTACGATAAAGAAGGATTTACATTTTATGAATTGCTCTTGAAGTTAAGACTGATATAATTAAACACAGTATCTCATATCCAATGAAATTGACAAAACTGATAAAGGAATCAATGGGGAGGTATATGACAAGATTAATATGTTTTGTAAATCCAGGGAACAACAGGATCAGGCTCTGTAGTGACAAGTGAAAAGAATATAAAAATAAGAGGTGGAATGTGTGGAACCTGGTTCAAGAAGTCATTACAGGAGTTTCCATAGCAATTACAGAGGATGGATGTAATAAAATATGATATGGAAGGGGGGACACTTGTGAATGCTATTCGCTTTAACACCACCATCAAAGATGGAAAGAAGTACCACAAAGACTGCCCTGTTGTTCTTTGATGAAAAAATATCTAAAAGGGTTAGGATTGGTTATGTTAATCACCCAGTCAGGCCAAATATCCCAGCCCCACTGAGGTGTTTAAGATGCCAAGGATTGAGGCATAGCCACAGTGTGTAAAGGAGAGAGGAGTTGTTGTCGTGGTGGGGATCACGAATATGGGCAGTGTGGAAATGGAGTTAAACCAAAGTGCTGCAATTGTACTTTAAAGTCTGTATCATGGGCAGATTATGAACTTTCGGGCCCCTGGGCCTAGATGTATTAAGGGCCCCCCACTAATTGTTATATATGTGGGAGGGGGGTTTGGGGGTCCTCCCGCAGAAAAAAAAAAATTAGTTTGATGTGATTTCCTGTATTCTGGTGCATTTTGGGGATGGCCAATACTAAATTCAATCAGATTCATAGCCTACATCCTGATTTGTTGATACTGAGGCAAAGGCTTGGGCTTCAGGGCCCCCTGACCCCTTGGGCCCCTGGGCCTGGGCACGGTAAGCCTGTGCAGTAATCCATCCCTGGTCTGTATGCACCCCTCCACAATATGGCTGTATTTCCTGAGACTGTTGCTGCATTACAGTCTTTAGGTGGTTAATGTTTCTCATAACATGAATCGACTCTCAACTTTTTAATTGGTGTAAGCCTTGTTGTCTGAACTCATTTGAGTATTTCAAGTATTTTGCATGCAGTAAATTATACTGATGCCACAGGCTGCTTCAGGTCTTCACACAGTGTTGTTGGAAACAATTATGGCAATGCTTTCATATAGGCTAGTTATTTGGATACCACAATAGTTTTACACATCTGTTAAGAAAAAAAAACATGTATGCAGAAATTTACATAACAAAACATACATTTTTAATACTTGCGGTGAATATTGGGAATTATATAAATGTATGGCGAGGTATTTAAACCCAACAAAATAGAACTGCATCTCTCTTTTTTTAAATTAAAGGCCTTCCCAACTGTTTAGGCCACCCGCACCTGTTTATGTTTTATGTGAAGACGTTTAGCCTATAGGATTATGTTTTATGCTGAGGTTTAATAAATGTATAGAACTCCACATAAATTCATCCGTCAAGTATTGATATACAAGGCCACTAATAGTGTCTTTGAGCAAGGCACCTAACCCCTCACTGCTCCCCGAGCGCCGCTGTTGAAGCAGGCAGCTCACTGCGCCGGGATAAGTGTGTGCTTCACCTCACTGTGTGTTCACTGTGTGCTGTTTGTGTTTCACTAATTCACCGATTGGGTTAAATGCAGAGACCAAATTTCCCTCACAGGATCAAAAAAGTATATATACTTATACTTAATGTAAAGGTTTAATAAATGCTAACTAAACTACACAAACAATGTTTAAGATTCTATAAAACTGAAGTTAATGTTTTGGTAGGCCCATTTGACCTTCATATGTGAAAATCTTTATCTTGTTCCATTATTTACCTGTCTTGCACATATTATTCCTATGCATTAGATACTGACACACACTCCATCATCATACAAAATGTTATAGTCTCCTCTTCCCGCAAATTTAGCGTGATCTCTGTGTGAAAAGGCCTAGTGTTGTCACCTCCCATGCAAATTGTCCCAAGTACACTACTGACCTGTGAGGGGGATGGTCTGCATGTTATGGTCTAGATACACATTTCATTTATCCGGTAGGGGGCGGTAATGCGCCATAATAGGTCTAAATCTACCAAAACAAAGTTACAAGAGGAAGAGAGGCGCTCTTGCGCAGAAGACGTAAGGGATGAATACATTTTGACCATCTTTTAAGTAAGTCTGTTTTTTCATTCACAGAAAACATCTATGAATGTATGCACATTATTCCTGTAAAAAAACACACATCATTTGTGCCATTTTTTTCTTGTTTTGGTTGCAGTAATTTGAGTATAAACCTTAGTTGATTAAATAGCTAATCTGGGATAGCTAGCACAGGCTAACGTTATGTTTGTCTGTTTTGTAGCTGCTTTGTAACTGTGGTCAAATCCTTGCTTTGTTCGTAAATTGCGATGCTATTCTATTTATAAAACAGACTAAGATCTGTTTTCAAATTTCAGTTCAGCTACCTGTGCATCACTGTGAGTATTTGTAAACGTTATGATAAGTGGTGCTTAGTATCTCTTGTAGCGTTAACCAAAACAACTATTTTGGCTACTTAGCAAGCAAGTTAACGTGAGCCAATATTAGGATACAGTTGACGTTAACGTTACTTGGGTAGAACAGACTGCGACCCAAAACAATCGAGTATCAACCAGCTAATTTTATCATCGTGTAGTGACCTGAAAATATTTTAAAAATATTGCCGCCATCCTGTCATAAAGCTAGATAATCTAGGATGATTCAGACAAAGACGTCAGTTGTTTTGCTGCACGGTAACCGAACCGAACGCCTGTTTGTTATCGGTTGGTGTTAGGTTTATTTCCTTTCCCCCCCGCAAAAAAAATAACAGTATGATAACTTGGTTATAATGTGTCAGAATCGAACGAAGAGTAGAATTACGCTAGCTTAACTTGAAATACGAAATGTTGAACAGAACTGTGATCTTGCTGTTTCTACTTTATACCACTATAAGTCAGTCGTCCCTCTGTCTCTTGCTGTTTTAGGCACTTGATCAGATCGATCTGTCTGGACCTAGGCGGGGCATGTAAAGTTTGTTGCAAGTATTGTTCAGTTTAAACAATACAGATCAGAACAGGTCCTGATCTGTTCCTCAGTCGTCTGCTATCTGGGGTTTACCCCTACTGGAGATGAAAGGGTGAGATGCATGCATGCATGCCCCTTACTTTATGATAATATATCCTTGGGATACAATACATATATAATATCTGCTAGGTAAAATCAGTAATAGCGCTGATGTAAAACGTAGGCTATATTCTAACTGACATTTTACAAAATCCAGATAAAGTCATTGATTAGTTACCATGTAAAGCGTAGGTGAGCACCCTTTTGCAAAGGCAGCGACAAATGTGTGCATCCCTTTTGATTCTTTTATTACACTGAAGAAATTAATATTCACACATTTAGGCCACATTTGAAATTAACTGGTCTCTTTATCATTGAACAGACAGCAAAAGAGTCCAGACACAGACGGGGATGTTTCAGTGATGGAGGAAGGTTTGATACATTTATAATTTCTGCTTGATTGTACAGTTTATTTAGTTTGTTATGTTTAGCCATTTGGCTTATCAGAATAGTCAGTCATATTGTCTTGACTGGTTGTGTACAGCACAGAAATACATCTGGCAAATGTTTGAGGTTGTATAAGCAACCGTTTATTTATTTATCTTACATCCCTGGCATCTAATCTAATCTAACTTTACATGGCTTGTGATACTTGTTCTGTTTTCCTTAAAGGTGCTGTTGCCACCGCAGACGATTCAACTGCCATCACCACCATCCAATCAGCAGCCACATTTTCCACAGACCAGCCAATCAAGTACCTTTTCAAAACCGAGGGAGCAGGAGGGCAGGTAAGAGACATTCCTCTCTTCATGCACCTGAAGACAAGGGAAGATTGAAACGCTCCCTTTCTTTACGATGTCGATGAATTTTGATGATAATTGTCGTCACGGTAAAAGTCGTGATTGTCGTGATGGTAAAAGTCGCTTTGGATAAAAAAAAAAGGCATCTAATAAATTAATAAATGTAAATGTAAACCAGGCATGGTTAATGTAATACTATGGGGTCTGGGAACTACATGTATTATATAGATATACTTTACTTTATTTCTGCATTGTTGCACTGTTGACTTACTCATTTGCACTATCACCATGACCACTATCACCATTGCACTACCACCATGACACTCATTCACACAGAGCACCTTAGAGCACCTTACCATACCTTACTATGCACAGAGAATCACAGGCTCAGTCCCTGCCTCAGTCATTGCAAGCGCCTCTGATTTATTAATCACCACTATGTGGATACTGTTTTTAGAATTGATTTAGATTAAGTGTTAGTTAGTATAATTTGTATTTTTGTAATTTGTATTTTAGTATATTTTTATATATTGTATTAAGTGTTAGTATAATTTGTATTTTAGTATATTTAGCATATTCTTTATCTTCTACTGCCCTTACTGCTTAGTTGTGTTTTATATTATATACTTTAATTACTCTTTCTGCTGTTAAAGAATGTGTTTGTGTTGTATGTATGCTGCTGAGACCTTGAATTTCCCCTGGGGATCAATAAAGTATCTATCTATCTATCTATCTATCTATCTATCTATCTATGTTCATTTTCTCGTATTTGAAACGTGGTTTACGAATGCCCAGAGCCGTTGGGCGCTACGAATGTCTATCAAATGTGTCTGTACGTAGCTCATAACCGCTTCCGTGTGTCGTCATCGTCTTGCTGTCCCCCCTCCTTTCTGTGATTGGTTCCTTCATTGAGGTGGAAACGAAGTCCATGGAATCCAGGCTGCCTAGCAGCATGAATAAAATCGCGCGCGAGGCTAGCTCAAACTCTAGTTTGGTTGAAATTCTGCATAAGTCTGTTAAGGTTGACCCTTTGTTTGATGTTGTAGGTGACTTATCGGGTGATTCATGTAGCTGATGGCCAAGTGGACGGCCAGGCGGATGGAGCAGGGGCGGTTAGTGTGGTCACTGGGTTCCCTACAGCAACACAAGCTGTAACGCCTGCGGTTACACAGGTAGGTAATGGCACATGCATAAACACACAAATGTTCTCTGACAGCACCCTCCACCACATTTTCAGAACGATGAACTTCAACGTTTTTTATAGAAAATAGCCGCCGTCAGCAAAAAAAAGGCAATTGGTGGAGGCCTTTATGGTTGTTTTGTTGGTACAGTAGATTTGTAGACCATAGTGGTGACATGACGTGATGCATCATGTACGCTGAACACAGACTTCTGTAAATGTCCATAATATTTTTACAATTTGCACACACAGAATTTGTTTTATATGTAGTCAAATCTACCTGTCTTTAATATGTGTGAGAATGGAATGTGTATAATGTATAATGCCTCTGTAAAGGCAGGCTTGAAATTGTGTAGGCCTTGTAGCATTTGATAACCTCCATCACTTGATTGATACCCCTGGCAATACGTGTGATGCTTAATCTTGTATCGTACTTCCATTTTGTTTAGGCTGTATTGGCGCAAGCCGAAGGTCTGGATGGAGAGGCTTCTGAAACACATTACTACTACCCAGCCACCATCTCCAACACCCCGACGGCCACCATGGTAACCAACGTCCAAGCCCCGGATTCATTACTCGCTCAGAATACACCCACAGGTGAGCAACAGCTGTATTTCTATTGCGAACGTAGAAGGCAGTGTTTGTTTTGCTATGTCACCACTCCTCTCTCATCTAGGTCAACTGTATGTGATGATGTCACCGCAAGATGTTTTGAGCACGACCACTCAAAGGTGTGTTCCCATTTTCAGTGTGAGGTTCAGTGATAGTAAAGTTGATGTTTAAGAAACTCAAATGCTCTTAGGATGGCTTACCGATTACACTAAGAGAAGTTAAGAGCAAATGAATGAGAGCTTACAGTCTGCAAACCTTTGTACATTTTTCAAAGTGGAAAAAAGAAACGTATCAAATAAAAGTCAGTTTTAAATGGAGCAAAACAGAATGAAGAGAAATTAGTTATCCTTTCACAATTTCTCTCACATATGCCATCACACAGGCTTATTTGGCCTAAACACAACCACTTCCCTTTTCTTCCTTACCTACAGTAAAGCCGAGGCTCCACGTACTTCGAGAGATGACAAGAGACGAGCCCAGCATAATGAAGGTGAGTCTGCGTGTTCATGGATTTCTGTTGCGGATCAGCATTTTGTCACTGATGTCGGCTTTGACACGTGGCTCCTTCTTTTGTTCATCAGTGGAACGTAGGCGTCGAGATAAAATCAACAACTGGATTGTTCAGCTGTCCAAAACCATCCCAGACTGTACAGTAGACTCAACCAAGAATGGCCAGGTGTGTATTGTTTAATGTTATGGCCATTGAGTGTCTCAATTTCCAGTGTATAACTGGGTGAGGTTCATTTTTGCGAAAAACTGTTATTTCAAAAACAGTTGGCTTGATCAGTGGGTTGCCTTTTTGTGCAACTGAGATGATGCGGCATGGTGTACTTCATGGATATAAGTGTCATTGGGTTGTGCCTGTGTGCTTGATTTGTTCTGCACACAGAGCAAAGGGGGGATTCTGTCCAAAGCGTGTGACTACATCCAGGAACTCCGGCAGAGCAATGCCAGGTTAGGAGAGGATATGGACTCCCTGGACCGACTGAGGATGGACAACCAGCTCCTCAGACAAGAGGTGAGAAAAGCTCAGAGCTATATGTCTCAAAGACATTTCATGATTACAAACGTATGAATAGACCCGTGTACTTCTTTGTTCATTTCACCCCCTACTTCTGAAGCATCTGAATCAAACGCCACACATAGTGTTTGTGACTGCTGATTTTAAGATCACCTTAAGATAACCCTAATGGGACCTAATGTTGAGGGCAGAATCAAAGCACCGACAAACGTTTTCCTTTGTCTTGTCTCCTTTGTGCGGCATCTCAGGTGGAGGAGTGGAAATCGAAAAATCAGATTCTCAGAGGGCAGCTACGGCAGCATGGTATCGTGGCAGCGAGCGTGGAGCCCCAGTGAGGAGAGCCAGAAAGAGAGCTGAGATCCCCCCCCCCATTTCTCCTGTTTTTAATCCAATGTTGACCCTTTTACACCCGGTATTAAAATTGGCTTCATTGAACAAGAACAAATATTCATGGCCACAACCCATCCAAGTTTTCATTAATCCTCAAAACCGCCTCAAAACTGCCTGTAGAGGTAGATGATGCTAGGGCATCCATGATTCAGCAAGGCTTAGACAGCAAAAGGAGTATGTTCAGTTTCTTCGTAGTCTCTGAGCAAAAATGACACTTGGACTTGCATTACAGACAGAGTAGTTTGTACAAGAGAAAACATAACAGTAGGTAAAAGTAATATGGCCATTTGTGTGAATTTGTTTATGGTCTTGGCCACTTTTTTCCTTTTATAGAACAGACAAATAATTAAAGCGGGTGAATGCAAGTTCGCTTGGGCAGATACTGATACACATGTATGTAGCCAACACCTTGTTTAGACATAAAGTCCTTCATATACATTCACTTCCCCGTGTTATCTAATTCAACAAGAAAGAGGTGTCCCACATTGACACTAGATATATGCTTATGGTGGTGATTTGACAATCCAATAATAGTCTGTTTATATATTTGTTTTGACAATGTTTTTTTTTTTTTTTTAATACCAAGTGTAAAAGTGGTTTTACTTAGAATGAGATTTAATTTCTGATCTGGAATGCACTAGACTTGCGTCCAAGTTTTTGCTCTGTGATGTATAAACATATGATTTTAGACCTGGGAAGATCACTAGGCCCTTGAAGACCCCAACATTTGTGTGCAAATCTGGCTCATGGAAAGATAAAGTTCATTTTTAAAAACTATCACTGGCCATAGAAAACAAATGCCACATCTAAACTTTTATCAGTGTCTAGTAACAAATGCATCAATTATGAACATTTATTACTGTGTCATTTTGTACACTCTGTTGCCTTTCTACATGACATTTAAGCTTAATTAATGTTTTTGACAATTGACTATTATTTACACCAGAACATGTTACATGTCTGTCTAAGCTGTCAATAAAATGTTCATCATGTAATTTAGGCACTATTTGTAGAATAATTTGATGATGACCATGGAAACATGTCCTGTATGCCAAATCCGTAGCCTGTAATGTTCTGTTTTAGTTTACATCCATGTACATACTATCATTACATGTTCTGTTTTGTCTTTTAATTCTGTAGTCGTTTAGGCAAATGCATAAGTTTTACATTTGTATTAAAACACTGCAAAATGCGTTGAAATTTGCCATTTTTATGCCACACTCGGTTCAACACAATAGACTTATATCGCCTTTTTTAAAATACAGACGACAGCTTAATGGTATATCCTAAATACCATGCCCTCGGCCCGTTATTTCGAAGAGATGGCTATGCTGAGTCGGCTCTTTTGGCGTTTGTGTTGGATGACGAGGTGGAACTGGTGTGCAGCAAAAATTGAGTCATGGCATTCCAAGAGAAGCCCTTGAAACCCAGATCTTTCGGGCATCGCGCCGTTCAATGCTGCGTCATCGTCCCGCCCATTATCTGGTTTCATGTTAGACCACCAAATCTACCTGAGTTCAGGTGTGGCTGTTGTGTAGGCAGACGCTTGACTACTTGTCTTAAGATTTGTAACAGTTTTTCACTTTCCGGTAATTTGGAAAGAAATCAAAGGGGGAAAGACAACTGCTAAACTAGATAACGTTCAACAAACGGAGTATCTTCAGAGTACGATGATCGTTTTTATTTTCCTCGGGCTCCTTCTACACAGGGCGGGTAAGATTACTAGTTGTTACTTATTCATAGCCCACTGTGTTGCCTCGGTTTTGGTGGTATTTTAATGATATGAAATTGAACAGCCTCGGATACTATAATGCATTTAAACTAGCCTACTTATGACATTAATCAAGTTTTTGAAATGGCAATCAATTTACAAAGATAGCCATTAGCCTCCTTTCAGGTTGGCTGCTCTACGGACGACGATTTCAAGTAGGCTAGGCCTAGTGCCATCTTTGCCAGGACAACTTTTCTTTCTTATTTATTTATGTCTGGAGGAGGTAGAAGTTTAGGCACTCAAGCCATATGGTTTTATGTCGTAATTCCTGAGATACCAAACTGTAGCAGTCCAAAGGTAAAGTCGTAACCCATTCTTTTGTGAGGTTTCCATATTCCTTACCACTGTTTTCCCAGACAGTCAATAATTAACTAACTTAGGAAACCAGTCAACGTCATTTCCACTCCCCCGAAACTCGGGAGAGTGAGTGTGTGTGCGTGTGTGTTGTTTTATTGTCTGTTTAAAGGGCGAAAGTAAGGAGATCAAGCATAAAGATCACCTGCAACAGAAATATACCTAGTCGTTCAGTCTTTTCCCCAGTTGTTTTTAGGCTACTTTTGTTTGTGTGCTCTGTAGTGCTCTGTGGTTATCTCAGAGGTAACTAGCAGTAACAGGTAGTGTAATTACCGTTTATTTTACCTAATTGGTGCAGAGTGATGCGGTGCCAGTTTGTGGAGCCCAGTAAATAGTGTAACTTAATATTCAACTTCAATTTGATGATAATGTTACAATAGTTCCTCCTTCAGGTAGGCTATTTTACACCATCTTGTTAGATTGATATGGATTTAAAAGTAGCCTACAACCTTCAGGCCTTTGATATTTTATTCCAGCAGTTTATCTTCAGCTTTCTTCTCCCTTTGTAATTGCTAGGCCTACCATAACTTGTGATACAAATAACAAGAATAGATCATTTTCACACTTCTGAACAAGACCCTGTTGTCTTGTCGTTCACTGAAGTTAATCTTGCTGTATTCTTTGCACACTGTAGTACAGTGTTTCCCAATTAAGTGTGGGCCGCCAAGGCATTGTAGGTGGGCACATGCACCAAGGGACAGAGGGGGGGAGGGCAAAATTTAGACGATAAATAGAAGTACACTACAGTTCATGTAAATGACTGTTGTAGAAAGAAATGGCTGATGCAATATCTCTATTGCTACGGATGCCCATTATCAACATCAGCAACCATTCATCCAATGTTCCAAAGGCACATTTTGTTTAGTAATCTGATACCATTTTAAAAGGCTAACTGAAAAAACATTGGAGAACCCTTTTGCAAGTATGTAAGCACATAATGTAATCTGAAAACTGCTGCCCTGATTTAAAAAAAGGTGGTATTCTGTCTCTAATGGAGTCTATGGAGTGGAATGGACATTTCTAAATGGCCCCAAACCTATGAACGGCAGTGTAGCTTTAGTAAAAAAAATACTTTTCACAATGTCAAAATGCACCAGCACCATTTTACTTCTTACATTACATGATACTTTTTGGGTTCTCTCAGTCTCCACCATGCAGATCTACCTTGAACACTACTTACTGCACTTAATTGGGAACGCATCTTGAGCATGCACGAGAGTAGTGGCTCCAGCTGGCTTGTTTGTGAAAGCTATTTTGACAGAGAGGGGGCCATGCATTTGTGGTGCATGGACCAGTCTGGCTGTAAAAGGACACTGAATAAATCCTGTGATGTTTGTGTGTATGTTTAGTCTATTGTGATGCTCCTGTAACAGCAGTGTGGTCGTCTGAGACATTGTGCCTTTTCTTTTGCCAACAGACTCACAGTTCACAGCCTCCACCAGCACCCCACTCCTCAAAGTCGGGGAGAACGAGGGTAAAGCCAGGACTCAGGAGCGCATGCTCCTTTAAATCATCTCACCTTACAGACTGATCATACACATCCAATGATGTATACAGCAGGATATAAATTTGCCCTCACTGACTTTCCTCCAGGTGCTGATCTGAAGTGCACTTACTCGAGCGACTTCAACCCGAATCCCAGAATTGAGTGGAGCTTGAGGAGAACTCGGGGCTCCTCATTTGTCTTTTTTGATGGCCAACCAACAAGTGTGTCTATCTCTGCTTACATCGAATTTAGATTTTTTTTTTGTCTCATTTTAAATGAACTAATGTGAAAAGTTTTCTTTCAACAGAGCCATACGAAGGCAGAGTGACGCAGTATACTGGAGGCCTGAGATTTAACAGTGTGACCAGGGATGATTCTGGATTATATGTGTGTACAGTAGCTGGAAATGCCCATTCTGCTGAGGCCAAAATCAATCTGGTTGTTTTAGGTAATGTCCCTTTGGATTATTTATTTCCGTCTTTGGTGGTTAGTTTGCACAAACTACTGACCACTACTGTTTTTTTTGAGCATTGACAGTTTAAACAATTGGAATGTGGTGTATTCAAAATTCCCCACAGTTCCTCCATCAGTTCCAGTCTGCCTCATCCCTACATCTGTAAGAACTAGTCAGCAAGTCATTCTCTCATGTTTCGACAAGGATGCCTCTCCGCCAGCCACGTACAAGTGGTTTAAAAACAACGAACCCCTTCCTGAAGACCCAAGCAAGTTTGCGGCCTACAAGAACATGACTTACAAGATTGACCCCAATACTGGCAACTTGGTAAGCCATTCAATGCCTTAGTCAGATCACGTGTGTGTGTGTGTGTGTGTTAGTTATAACTCCATTTCCCTGTCTGTCCTTCTCAGGAGTTCCCTGCAGTTGCCCAAGCTGATAATGGCGATTACTCCTGCGAGGCCAGTAATGAAGCTGGGCCTCCCCAGCGCTGCACTGCAGTTCGGATGATGTCATGTGAGTGTCTATGGGGCTGCGTGTGAACAGGGGTTCGTTCCACTAGGGATATTATTTATAGTGTAGATTCCTGTTACCCCACCATCTACTGTAAGGCTCGGCTGAAATGAATGAAGTGATGCTGACTCCTGAGCTGTTGCGGTATAGGGTCAAGTGGACATGGCATTATTATGGAGTGTTATTATATTTTTCCTTTTGTAAATCAATCATTGAGTGTTTTGGTCTTAAATTTGACGATTCTCAGTCAGGGCTTTACAAGAGAAGCAGTGGTCTTAGGAGTGTATCTGGAGTGCACTTGATTTGCATATTGTATGTAGCTTCTTGTTTTAAGGATGTTTAAAATGCATGGTAAATACAAAACTAAGAGTATGTTACCTGTGTTAGTGATGTGGAGTGAAATGCATATAGTATATCAGACGAGTGAATTTTGGAGGAAACCTCCTATTGCTGGGTGGAGGGTGATGAACTATTTCTAATGCCAGATAGCTCAGATTAGCTTGCACTGGGCAACTAAACTAAACGACTAAGTGGGGATGCAGTGGTGTGTCTGTGCAGAGAAGATATAAAAGGCACTTTCAATTTCAATTTATTGTGCTTATATAGCACCAAAACATTACACATGTATCATGGCGCTTTACAGAATGTAGGCAATCAGAGAAAAAGAAAAGAGGGAGAAAAGAAAAGGAAGAAAGAAAGAAGGAAGGGAGGCAGGCCCATGGGTAACAGGGGCGAGGAAAAACTCCCTAGAATTAGAGATACATATAGGAAGAAACCTCGAGCAGATCCACGACTCAAGGGCCTGACCCATCTGCCTAGGGTCAATACGAACAGTAAGGTCTGTAAACTATGACAAATGCAAATGATCGTCAGGTGTGGAGAATAGGACATGGTGTTTAAAGCACCTGAGGTGAAAGTTACAAGAGGTGGGATGATTACGTATCCGGTATGATAAAGCATTTATCATGATTTAGTGACAGAAAGTGCAATAGTCCGGCGTCGGAATTGTCCAGGAAAGAAAGTTGTCAGGGGGCAAGTGGTGGGTCAGCAGACAGGCCAGAATCCGGGCAGAGTTGTCATAGGCAGGTGATGGGGCTGTACGGGCCAGGAATCCAGGTAGGGGGACAGTAATACAGCAGTCAAGGATGGGTAAGATGGGTATGGAAGGACTTCAGGTGGGATGGGTAAGAGGAGGGCCAGGCACACGGATGGTTGATGACTGGTGATGATATACCTCACAAGTGAGGTACAGTAAGGGGGAAGAAAGAGAGATGTAGAATGGGTTAGTATTACTTGAAATCAATGTGGTTAATGTCAAGAAGTGATCAGTGGTGCTATATATTGTTACAGTAAATCATAGTGAGAATGGGCAAGAGAGGGAGAGTTGAGAGAAAGAGAAAAGAATTGCATGTAATTTTAAAGCATGAACAAAAACACAGAGAGGGGTCAGCATATGCTGGACCTTACACATGTCCTTGCGGATTAAGAGAAGGAAGCAACGGTTCACTAGAGAGGGTTGAAGCGGAGCTCCAGGGAATACGTGTCTGTATTGACACAGGGTGCGATAATTTAGCTTTCTTTTATATTGTTTAGCAATCAAGGATCTTTGGTTTCACAGAGGTTAAAAATAATGGGGAGGTAGGAGGTTTTAGAATCCCTAATACAAAATCTCTGTAAAGATAAAGGTCAGTAGTGGGAAGTATGCCGTCCCATCAAGGGAAGTAACATTATGTCAACTTCTTTGACACATGCACCCTGTGTCAATACAGAAACGTATTGTTCTCTGACAAAAACCTTATCTGTAAAGAGCAAAAGACGGAGTGTGAAATGTGTAGCATTCTTCAGTGCATGGAGTTGATTGAAATGAGTGAAAAGAAAGTCATTACAAACAGTCTTCTGAGCTAAATCACAATACAATGCTTAAAGAACTTGTCCTCCTCTAAATGCATTGTCAGTGTACTGTGTATGTTGTATAAGTGAGAGTGCCAGTGTCTTATTTGCTACAAGTTGCAACTGTTCTATAACTTTTGTCCACTTACATGGTCTTCGTCAATTAAACACATCTACTTTCCCTTAAGTCAGTGGTTCTTAAACTGAGGGGTCGCCAAACATATTGGAGGGGTCGCAAAATGATTTTCATGCTGCCATTGACATTAATGCCTTTGGTGCTGACAGCCTACCTATGAGGGACATTTTCTGCCTCTGCTTCCAATGCCCATCTCACAACATTTTGAAACCAAATTCCGGTTAGAGAGAAGGGGGTTGCGAGATTCGGCCCATGTTTTTTTGGGGGGGGATTACCAGACAAAAAGTTTAAGAACCACTGCCTTAAGACACTGAGTTGTTGTATTACATTATAACTTTTATGTTGATTATATTGCTTGTACTTTTATTTCAATCTATTTCAATGTAATTCCCAGTAAAAATATTTAACCTATAAAGTAGGCAACAAGTTGGCAAGCACCCTTTCACAATATCAATCTAAATACAGAAGTCACTAATGCCTTTTCCATTCTTCTGCCGTGCTTCTCTTTTAGATGATCTAAACGTAGGTGGAATTGTTGCTGGGGTTATCTTTGCATTGCTTGCAGTTTGTGTACTCGTGTTTGGGGTGTGGTTTGCTTATCGCAAAGGATACATACCAAGTACGTCTTTAAAATTCTATCTATGCACTTTTGCACTTTTTTTAATTGAAATGAATAAAAAAAACAATGTCCCTACACACCCATCCTAACATATTATATCCTCTTTTTTTCCTACCCAACCCCACCCCTCTTTACTAGAAATGTCTGAAAGGTATGTATGGCATTTTTTATTTTGTGACCTATACACATAAAGGTCCTTGCTGTATTAATTCTGCCCTTTAATCATTTAGAATTGTTGCGTTTCTGGGGACTGTGTGTTTATGCTGCTTTGCTTTCTGTTCTAGCAAGCCTAAGACTGTGGTGTACTCTCAGCCAGCAGCAAACTATGAGGATGATGAGGATGTAAGTGAATGTTTTTCATTATGTGTCTATTTTTGGTGTTGGTAATGTGCTACCAACAAATATATTTGGAGAAGAATATCCTTGTATTAAAGCAACAGCCACTTGTTGAGGCATGTTTTTATAAGCTATTAGTTTAGGTATCTCAACTTCTATTTTGATTGGATCTAGTCATGTGAAAGGCGGATAAACATAACGATCACTCCCACTGGCCTCCCAGACTATGCATGCTGGTTTTGTGGTCCAGTTTATACAGTATATTGCTATAAGGTTTTTACAGCATGACCTCACTAAATATATGAAAACATAAAAACAGTATGTTAAACTAGCAATACACAACAGCAACTGTATGCTGTTTATATGTGTTTGTGGTAGTTAATTTGCTAGTCTAAGACCAGAAATCTTCACTGCTGCGTTAACTTTCAAAATGGATACGTTTGAACAACAGAACTTGCTAACTAGTAAATCAACAAGGTTTTTTTTTAATCATTTTCATAAGATATAATGTATGTATAAAGAGGACTTTAAATGTACAATCTTGGAATACTTTTCGTGGTTTTGTTTTCCTTTGAAGGTTTAATAGACACCCTGTTGTCCTCTCTTTTTCAGGGGGAGTTCAGACAGAAATCATCTTTTGTGGTGTAGCAGCAACATCTGGCACTGATAACCATGTCCTGAACTGCGTTTCAGAGGTAGTGCACAAGGGACATTGGACAAAACAGTTTTACAAACTCTTAACTATGTTTGAGAAGTTATTGATTGTACATTTCATTTATTTTTCATACAATTGTGTAAAAATGTTTTTATATGATATCATGCTCACTGATATTTCCTTGGCTATGCTAGATTTTAACATTACTTAGAAACAGGATACATGTACATAATATAAGCATTTCAGATAGGTAAACATGCATTGTAAATATACTCTCTCACTCACACATGATGTTAGCAGCAGTTTCTTTGCAGACTTTGCAATGGTTTCTAGCAAGGACACTGAATTGGTAGATCTGGATTTAGGATGGACTTGAGCTTTCTGATAAATGTATGTGTACAGGCCTATTTGGAATATTCATATTCCCATCATTGTGTTATTGTTGGATATTAATCATGAATGATCAGAGAATCAATGGATGAATAGTTGCTTGGGTTTGAGGCCCTCTGCCCTTTGCGGTGTGATGGTGTGTCTGCATTGGGAGGTTGTTGATAGAGATGTTGTTTGAGCAGGTCGTTGGCATGTCTGAATGGCTGTACACGGTTTGGTTTCTCTTCACACCACCCATGAACAAGGCCTTGGCATTCGTATAGCCCTTATGTGTGAGTCATCTGCTTTTCATAATTGTGTCTGGAGTCAAATGTTATCTGTGCTTCCGGTCTACAACCCAGTGCTTTCTGCTGTGTAGCTATAACATGGTGCCACAGCTGGGCCAGTGGATGTTCATTGATTGATTGAATCTAAACATCCTGTCGGCAGCTTGATGTCCCTCTTAGGGATCCCATATTCATAGACATGAAACACACCGAGACATGTGGTTCATGATTCATGTGATTTCTAATTCTCACCACTGCTCTTCATTGAGGTCAGGGGAAAGGATTGATTTAGCTACATTTGTTTTTACATCATGAAAAGTGCTTACAAGGGGGACATTCTTGTCCGTTTTAGGCTTAAAGTGAGAACTGAGCATTTTCTAAACAAAATATAATACCATGAAATCAGGTACACATTTATTTGGCCTCTAAGACAACAATGGCTCAGCAGTTGTGGGTTATCCCATTTTGCCTCGATCCATTTTATTCCCTTTTATCTTGTGGGGACATGACCCAGTCCAGCTCCGTCAACAACAGAACAAAAGCAACAATGTTCCTGATAATGTCCGCTTAGCTTGGTTGCTCTGAGAGTGTATTCTCTTCTTTTCTTTTAATCCATCAACAAGCAAATTGTCAACACAACTGACCTCCTCATGTGCTAAGGATGTAGTTACCAGGGCCCTTGTCACATACATGTATTCACCATATTGTTTGCTTACATTCGATTAGGTCCGGATTTCTTCCTGAGTCCCCCTCCTCTTCAGTAGACTGTAGGCCACAAGAACTGTCACACACCTTAGGTATCCATAGGTTGGGTACGTCATGAGGTTATATGGATACGTTGGATTTAAGATTCCGATAGAGTTTAATCCTTTACTTCAGCTTCACTGTATTTTAGAGTGACATGAGAACACAAACATGTTTGCAATTATCAATAATCAGACGTATTGGAAATTAATATGAAAGGTTCAAGAATATTGGTTAAAGTTAACAAATCTGTTAAAACTGTAAGAGCTCCAGGGGGTAGGGTTTTCTGTACATTACCTCCAGTAAAATGTGAAGGCCCTAAATATTTCTGTTTTATGTATTTCATTTTGAGTGTTTTAACATTATTGTTAATGTTAAAACGCTCATTAACAGATGCAGATGTTTTGTAATGTGTCCAGTCTTTATACTGTGTGGGTGCAGTCTCCAAAAGTGTGATTAGTGTCTAAAACCAAGCATGAGTGAATTTCTGTCCACTAACTGACGATGCCTATGTGGCTAATCACATTTCAGAAATATTGCAGTTTTTTTTCTTTTAAGCTTCATAAGAGAATTGATGAATGCTCAGTGAAAACTGGGAAAGAATTGGGAATTAGCTTTATTATATTATTATCTATGATAATTTGTGCTGTGCCGTTTTATTCTGTTTTGTTAAATAAAATACTGGTTTAACTAATGTTTGTCTGTTAATGTCTCACTTTTTTCCTTTTTTTTGAGATTCAACCACAGGGTGGCAGCGTAACATCACTTTCCTTGTGTTTTTTGCTTTTCTCGTCTATTTGTATTGGGCTACCTCATATTTTCCCCTGATTTTAACATCGTATAGGTAGGCCTATTTGGGCAGCTTAATATTGGTCAGTGGCGCATCATGGAACTCTAAGGCTTGAAACAACATTTCGCTTTTGGTACCTCACATGTGGATTTATGGTGATGTTTTGTTGTATCCAGTCCGACTGACGTCGCTCAACACATGCAGTAGGATTTTTGTGAACGTTTGTGCAGTGACACTGCTCGATTCATGGACATCAATTGAATTTCAGAGTCCAAGCGGCTCCTTTAAAATGGGTGGGCGTTACTTTATTCATGCGGCTCACTGACAGGCTAATGCCCCACTCACTCAAGATCCATTCATAAATAAGTCATTACAAAAAGGAAGTGAAGCCACCGGAGATTATTAATTTCAGTCTAGATATGTGTTGCAACCCTCCCTTTTAATTCTAAGAGGAATAAATTATAAAATTATTTCCACCGCTGTCAGCAAGATGGGTTTCAGCTATACAGAGAACGCGCAGAAGTGACTTCCGACTGGTGACCCTCTTCTAACAGCGATGAGTTTATGCGCGTTCTACCAGGAAGCTCAACGCATACTGTGTTGAGAACATTCAACCACAGCTGATACGCACTCCCCCATCCTCCATCTAAGGGGGCCGAAAGGGATGTTGTAAAATAGTTGAGATTAGTATTTTCATTTTCACCAATTCCATTCTTATTGTTCAATGTCTGCCGCATCTATCTCTTTCGGTCTCGCCTGAAGTAAGAAGCCTAGATCCGTGGTGTAGGCTAGATCACCAAATGGAACGGTGAACTATGGCAGCTAAAGACGATCTTTATGCCAAAGTCACCCCTCGAAGACAGCGTCAGACCAGACCAGGCACTGTCAAACATGGGTCCAGTCTGGACGTGCTGCTATCCATGGGCTTTCCCAAAACCAGGGCGTAAGTATTCCCAACTACTTCATTATTCGTTGTGCCATGGTGTGTTCGGTGTTTGCGCATCTTCCATCACGGCCAGAAGGCTTCCAGCCATAGCCACAGTGTCTGACGTAGCCCAAGCGACAGTTAACTCTGTTATTTGCAAGTAAACATTACAGAAAAAAAATACCATATCTGGTGTCCCTGGTTTCAATATGACTTCCGGCGTTACAAGTTTTGGCCGTCGCATTGGTCATCTAAATATGGTTTATTAGAATGCTTCCATCAATTTCTGTTTGCATAAACATATCAGACAGCGTGCGACAATGTTTGAATAATCCTTAATGGATAGCCCCAAAATGCAAATATGTAGAATAGCACAAGGAAAAGCTTTTGCGTTTGGCCTCATAGCCAACGGTGTTCAGCTGCATCTGTCTAACGTCAGTGCGAATGACAACGTTCCCAGCGCGGCTGGCGGGTCCTCAGGGCAGTGTGCATGTGTGACCCCCCTCCCCCCGCTAAGTATGGGTATAGGGCTCCGCTGCGAGGTCAACCCCTGCCAGACCTAATAGTGGTGTTGTATCAACTCACCCGCAGATTCCGCGATGAGTTCAGCTCAGCATACGAGCCAGCCTTCTACATAGGTTCCTTTTCTCTATTGAAGTGTGGGCTGCAGCTCAAAAAAGAGTTATTTGAATTGGGATAGGCCTACAGTATTTTGCCTCAGTCATTGCAAGCGCCTCTGATTTATTAATCACCACTATGTGGATACTTTTTTTAGAATTGATTTAGATTAAGTGTTAGTATAATTTGTATTTTTGTAATTTGTATTTTAGTATATTTTTATATTTTGTATTAAGTGTTAGTATAATTTGTATTTTAGTATATTTAGCATATTCTTTATCTTCTACTGTCCTTACTGCTTAGTTGTGTTTTTATATTATATACTTTAATTACTCTTTCTGCTGTTAAAGAATGTGTTTGTGTTGTATGTATGCTGCTGAGACCTTGAATTTCCCCTGGGGATCAATAAAGTATCTATCTATCTATCTATCTATCTATCTATCTAGTATTTGGGATACAGTTTTGAACCCAGTGTGTGTGAACCCAAATGACTGAAATGCTAAAGGATATGATATTTTTTTTGCATGAAGCAGCATCTTTTTCTCCTCAGGGTCATTTTAATCTCGTAGTTGTCATAATCTGCAAAATCCTCTACATCTCTGGTATTATTACTGAAAGGAGAGAAAGTCTTGACCAAATGTCATCACTCAGATTATGAAAGGCAGCCGGCTGCCAAGCTGAGACACTTCTGCAAGATGATTTTTTTTCTACATTTCTCATTCTTACAACAAACTTTGGATTTTAAAATGGCACATCTGTATCAAGAGTGCACTCTCTCTCTATGTGTGTGTGTCTCTCTCTCTCTCACTCTCTCTGTATAGGTAGATGCAGGTATTTGATTGTGTCACTCCTTAAGTGTTGCCGATGCATGGCCGCTGTACTCACATGTGTATTAAGAGATCAATTTGTTGGTACGCTCCTGCTTGAAAGCACCAAATGCATGACACCTCTTCAGGCCCATGCAGACCCCTTTTAGGCTCCTAGGCCAAACTACTCTGCGGCACAAGGTCAGGGGTCTGTAGCGCTCCTGTCCTCTGAAAAGCTTGCACTTCTCATAGTACTTGTTTGTTATATTCGACCAAACATGACTGTATGCCATGTGATTTGCAGACCTCTCCAACCGGATGGCCATGGTGCAGCTGGTTTTGTCATCTGACTTATGAGGGGGGGTAGGGAAACAGTGTTGTCTTTTCAAAAGAGGGATTAGATGCAACTAGTTACTTATTTGCAGAAAGGAGTATCTGCCATCTTTGTGGACAGCCTTGCATAATGACTTGGTTTGTTCCCTCCATATTTCCCTGGTTCCAAGCCTGTTCAATCCTCAAAGGTGAACTTTTGCTTCAGTGTTTCCACATGCAGTGACATTAATACTGCGACTTAAGGAGTTATTTCCTCCCCGCATCTTGAGAAAGTCTTGCAAATCTTACCAATATAGAAGGCTAACTGAATAAATGTTTCAATATCTCTGCACGAAAAAAATGCATACACCTAGTCAGTGTGCATTAGACAAGTTACAGCATGCAGATGGCATGTATACAATGTGTCACAGTAGCAGTAGTGTACCAAATCATGTAATGCATCTAGTGTTCATTTGCTCGGAGAGAGACCTTGGCAGGAGAACACCTAATTCCTCAATCAGGCACTTTAGCTGTCAGAGTTGTCCTTGTTTCTGCAAGGCGCCTAAGTTTGGCACACTACACGTGATGTACAAGGCAGCGTTGTGAAGTGCCTTCGCCATCGAGGCTTCCTCTGATGGCACTGACATCTGACAGGTCAGTGCGTGGAGCGGAGCAGAGCAGAGTGGAGCAGAGCACTGGCGGAAACACTGAGCCTCCTCTGTCTCCGACGCCCAGGGACTCTTTCCAGTCTCGCCCTGATGATGCAACGCCAGGCGAGGAGTTGCACAAGTTTTCCACTTGAAAGCCAGAGTGGAGAAGGGAGAAAAAGGAAGGTTCGGGCAGGTCGACTCATCACTGCCTTGAAGTGGAAATGTTTGTTGAGTTCACCGTGGGTGTCTTGTTTCAAGGGCTCTCCCAAAAGGGTGCTCTTGGTTTCAAGATATCTGTACCAATCTTCACAATAAGGGGCTGCCCATACAGTTTTTTTCTCTGTTGATAGACTTCAGTTAAATAAACTGTACTGTATGACTAACACTCACATTCAGTGAATTGAATAGTATCTTAATAAAAAAAAGGACTAGACTAGAGAGGGGATTGCAAAATGACATAGAATCTCTCTCTCTCTCTCTCTCTCATTGAATATGACTGTCATCTCATTCGAATGTCACTCAGCAACTGTAAGATTGCATCAGAAAATTGTGCAGTGGTCTATTAATTTTTTCCAGAGCTGTGCATATATATAAAATATATGTATATATATATATATATATATGTATAAATGTATGTATGTATGTATGCTCTTTATATACATATATATTTATATATTTATTTATACATATATATATATATATATATATATATATATATATATATATATATATATATATATAAAAAACCTGTTTATGATAAATTATAATAATTACTGGGTAGTTATTTAAAAACTGGATTAAGTAGTAGGTATTTATTTATTTAAAGAAGCAAACATAAAGACATTTAAAGAAGGAAACAAACATTGAGAAAGTTTGGCAGAGTAGTTGTTTTCAGTGACATCCGCTAACATAATTATCACTCTGAATTATTTTTGTGAAGTTGATATTGTTGTGTTTTGGCTGTCAGCCTGCTTAACGTAGATATTTTGGGGAGTGAAAAGCGTTGGCTGTCATCTCAGCCGGATGCATCTGATCTACCTCAGCTGTCACCTCAAGCTGTAGCCTATGTGTGTGAGAGGGAGGCTGAGAGTGAGGCATCGGAAGCAGAATTGCATTAGCGCCAGGAGTAAAGGAGCAACTTACTAGAGCTGTCATTAGATTTGTAACTTTAGTGGGCCTTCGGTCAAACCCTTACGGACTCAGCTGCTCAGTGACGGAAGGGAAAGGGAGTCAGGGCTCCCAGCATATCTTGTGTAATTGCAGTGAAAGGCTCATCATTGTCCTTTCTTCAGCCAAATGAGAACTGCACGTGGGACAGTAAGCAATAAAAATGTCTGCAAAGTAACTACATGCCTCTGCCACAGCTGAAGCTATACAGAAAGGAATCTCTTCATTTGCAGATGTATCAGTCAAAAATGGTGACATTTTGACTAGATAAGAAAGCACATTATTGTTTCTTTACAGTGAAATTAGTATGTTAGCTCTAACAATTGCTCACAGTACACAGCATTCACAGCAGAAAAGGATAGTTAACCACTTAAACGGTGTGAAACATTTATGATGTACATAAAAGGACATCTGTAGGCCAGAGAGGTGATCAAGTAGCGTAGACACATAGCTTCCGTGTAAGTGTAGCATGTAGCCTTGTATGACTATAATGTGTAACCTCTATACCTCATAGTCCTATGCAACATATTAGCATTCTAGTATACAGAAAATTTGTGATCCATATTATATTTCATATGTGAATGCGATAATTAGCCAGAGCATTGGGATTTTACATACCTCACAACACACTCATCTTAGACAGCAAGTAACAGTGCAAATGGAAGCTCAACAGCCATCTCTGTCAAAGCAGCCCTGATACACATACTGTCTTGTCTCCTTTTGCACTCTATGCAAACTACTATATTGGTGTGGGGGGATCCTTTTGAATTATTAATGATTAATTATTATTAATTTCTGCATCTGACACAAACATTTTCCACATATATTTCTTTCTCTTTCACACAGTGCGCTCCCACGCAATACTCTTGTCACGCTTCAACTTGTCACATGTCTTGAGAACAGTGTGAACTAATTTTAAAGCTGGTTGGCCCTTTGTGGTGTGATGCTATCCAAAACCACACTTGTGTCTCAGTCTGTGTTCGTGCGGGCTATCTATGTGTGTGTGTGGACGGGCCATCTGTCAGGGTCCCCTGCCTCCCCCCGACCATGTGGTTGTGTCGCAGTGGTGCAGAGGCTAGGACTCTGAGAGTAATGAGGTGACCAGCATCTCCTCAGGTGGCACCTGGTCACACAACTTTGTAAGATCTCTCTGATGGTGATGATGATGATGATGATGATAAGCTGAGCGGTGTTAAGCTAAAAATGCATGGGCGAACTTTTTGAGCAATGTTGCTGGGGAACTACATAACCAGTTCCATTAATTCTGGTTGAAATATAAATGGGAACATGCCACAACCACAATAATGAGGAACATTGGCCTGAGGCTTTGCTCAAGAAGTTGCCCCATATCATCAGCTGTAGTCTTGGGTGGGTGGTGGGGAATAGGCTTGTTCAATAGCAATTCTTTAGTGTACCTTCTGCATGTATTATACTGCCATAATGAGATTGCATCTGAATGTTTTTGAATAGATATGTGATGTAATTTGCATGGGCAAAAAAACATTCAATTTTGCATAACTGTGTGCGCATATGTTTAATTAGTTAAGTTAAACACTACTATTTAGATATATGACAATACGATAACTTTTTGTGGATATGACAAATAAATACTCATACTTGAAACAATATTTTTCATTAACATTTTATCATATCGTCTAGCAATCTTGTAATTTCTCCCCGAAATATAGGAAATATATATGAGTTTTTACTCTAGTCATATGGCCCAACCCTATTGGGGAGCAGAGGTGAGAACGCAAGAGGCCCTATTGGTTGAAGGGTCAGTGGCTCTGTGTGCTGTGGGATGCCTGTAAGTGAGGGAAACGTTCTGTAACCTTGTTGTATGAGTTGTTGTGGGAACATCATCTCATCATCGCTGGAAATTTTACCTCACTGTTATTGTCATATGCCGTCTGAGGTCTTTTTGGATATTTTTTTAGTAATGAAAATATTGCACCCTGATCGTTAGCATGCAACAGTGTAATGCTGTGCAATTGCTTCACCAGCAGTACTGTAATTTTGATGTCCATTGTTATAAAAGCTCTCTCTCTTTTGTATATTTTTAAGTCTCACTTGCTTTCATTCAGAAAACAGGATAGAGGAAGGGCTACTCTTAGGATCTTTTTTTTTTAGTTGGTGTCTGTAAGGCTAACTCCATCAAAATATCACCTCAACCAGTCAATAAACTTTTGCATTTGGTCATCTTTTTTCAGAAATGTTACAAAATCTTAATCTTTGTGGTTAGTGATGTTTTGTAACAGCTTGCAAAATGAACTTACACAAAAGAGCTTACCTCATTATGATACATGCACCTTGTTATCATTTTGCATTTTGTCTATAATGGGAACTTTATAGAACTCTGTTGGCCACTTCTATATTAATTGGAACATACTACTGTATATTACCTTTGCGTTGTCCTCTGAATTTGACAAATGTAGTTTTTTTCTATGCAATGTTTGTTGAATCGGGGAAAAGACAAGCACACAGGACACCTGTTCTCAGAAAAGCTGTTGATCTCTCACCTTTCAAGTTTTCAAGCAGTGCGCACCCTTTCCATGGTTTCCAAGGTTACTGAGTAGTCACAGAAGGTTTTAGTATTCCTTTGAAGCGATAAACGTAGATCACAGTGTGAAAATGTCACAGAGCTCCGCACAAGTTAAAGAGCAACCATGAACTTCACTGCACAAAAAAAAAAAACTTAAGTTGGACAGGACAAAACAATCAGTACCTGATCTTTTCTTAATATGCACTAGATGTTCTGTGTGTTATCAGATGTATGTATCTGATTTTTGCTTTCCTGTTGACCTTTTCTGTAACAGTTCAAACAAGCACAGTTCAAACAGTAATACCCTGTTTTCCGGTTCCATCCAGTTAACCTCTCTCTTGTTCACATTTATGTTTGGGATTTTGTCTAATTGTGCCAAAATTTGTAGACTTCGGCAGACTTGAAAAGTCTGTCCGCTGAGAGGAAGTGGCCCATTCAGGAAGTGGTTTGTGACCTTTAGAGAGTGCTGTGACTGCTGGGACATAAAGGAACCCATATGTGCTGAGACAGAGATGTGTGGGGGTGGTGGGTGGGACGCTGTGGAGAGAGAGAGAGAACGTGCTACCAAATAACATTCACTCGTTTTCTCTCTTTTTGTCTATTACCTTTTTACTTATGTGTGTGTGTGTGTGTGTGTGTGTGTGTGTGTGTGTGTATGTGTATGTGTATGTGTGTGTGTATGTGTGTGTGTGTGTGTCTGTGTCTGTGTCTGTCTGTGTGTGTGTGTGTGTGTGTATGTGTGTCTGTGTCTGTCTGTGTGTGTGTGTGTGTGTGTGTGTGTGTGTGTGTGTGTGTGTGTGTGTGTGTGTGTGTGTGTGTGTGTGTGTGTGTGTCTGTGTGTGTCTGTGTGTGTGTGTGTGTGTGTGTGTGTATGTGTGTGTGTGTGTGTGTGTATGTGTGTGTGTGTGTGTGTGTGTGTGTGTGTGTGTGTGTGTGTGTGTGTATGTGTGTCTGTGTGTGTGTGTGTGTGTGTGTGTGTGTGTCTGTCTCTGTGTGTGTGTGTCTGTGGGGAGGGGGTGGTGTTTGGTGTTTGCATGTCTCCCTTCCTCCATACCTCTTCATACTGGTTTGCATATCTTGTATTTAGTTGCTGATATGAAGCCACATTAGTCTTTCATAACCAATTAGGCATTCTGGATTATTTTTCTGTATTGAGTTACAAAATGTTTCCCTATAAATCAATGTGAACTGACATTGACATGATGTAGGTGTGGGTGCTCCTGATCCTGAGAGTTAAAGAAAGACTGCAAAAAATGCTGGAAAAAAAGAATAAATACCTTGACGAGTGAGAGAGTCTCAAATGCATGCACAAGCATTTCAGATAAGGTCAATGGCTGTCATAATGACAGTGGCTTGCTGAAAGCTTGCTAGTGATGACCATTAAAGCTGGGAAACATAATTATGATTTCATATAACAACAGAGTTTAGAATTAGTTGTGTACTGTCAGTGAAGTTTGCTGTCATGGTAAAATGCCGTCACAACATGCTGTCTTTAGCTATGTCCTAATTTGGGCCGTATGATTGAGGATGTGTCAAGAAAACCAATTGCGCCGACAGTGTTGTATACATTTCAGTTCCTCTGTTAAGCAGCAATAACCAAACCTAAACTCTCTCTCTATTTTGGTTGAGAGGTGGTAAATTGCTTCTAATATTTACAAGTTAATAAGACAGCATATTTTTGGTACTTATTTTGTCATGGACTTTCTAGGAAACGAAACACACAGATCCACAGCAGAACTCTTTGCCTACCTTCTACTCATATTTATATCCACAGGGCGTATAGAAAACATTCACAGTGTCGGCTGCTGGTGGAATTATTGTGCAATTTTATCTGGTTCCTTTCAGAGACCTCAGAATTTTGCCAGAATTTTACCTAATTCCCCCAGTTCTGTGCTGCAGAAAGGTGAAATGGCTCAATGCGTGAATCATTGTTTTTGATTGTGTTTATGATGATCTTATTAGTTACATCATAAGGGTCCAAAGAGCCAAGACTATGAGAGCCAAGAAGCTTGTGTGTACTCCAGCTGTTTTGGCTTGAATAGTTTTTTCTGGATGTTTCACTTGTGTCAAGAGCAAGCCCCTAACGTTTCCTGCCAAAGGCATTTTTAGACACTGTTTTTGACATTGTATAATTTTTTACGTTCATACATACCTACCAGACCTCATATTTGAATGCTTATTAGGTTTGTTGGATACAGTAAATGCTCAGTCTTAAACCAGCCAGAAGCCTAGAGAAACGAGAAAGTCAGTAATTGGGTCTTCAGTATGTCTATCACAATACATGTACAACAGTAATATCAAGGTCAAGGTGTCAAAACTTCAATGGTGCCATGTCATTTGTTAGACCAACAATAGTAAAATCATACATGATAACCTTTCCAAAAGAGCAGCTGTTTCATTCTCTTGCAGAAAACCTATTTTTTAAAGGTGAGACACTACAGGCAAATAGGGTAAAAAAAAAGAAATCACCATCACTTTTGAATTATTAGAATATTATTAGGTAGTTTGGTGTGTGTAAGTGTAAGTGCAACTGCAGTGGAAATTCCTGGCAATGAATATACAAAAATAAAAGACTGAGAAAAGGCTCTGTGAAGATGATGAAACCTAGACTACTGCTAATAGTAACTTATTCAGTTTATTGCCTGTGCCCTGAATTTCTGTTTCTTGGGAAGATGAGTTGACATCATGCCGATGTTGTATCAAAGTGTGTGTGCGAGTGTGTTAGTGACACATTGAGTGTGTTAGTGAGTATCTGATGCAGGTGTTTTGTGTATTATTATTGTTACAGGGTTCCCACGGGTCATGGAATTTCTGGAATATCATGGAATTTTGGAAAGTCTATTCCAGACATGGAAAGTCAGGGAATTTTAGAATTCTTGGGGCAAAGTCATGGAATATCAGGGAATTTTGTTGTAGCAGTTTAAAATGTACTTGCCAAAATACATTAATACAAATATTTCCACGCAAAACTGGTGTATATCTGGTTTTAGGGACCTACTAGTTAGCGCTTCGGACTTGTAACCAGAGGATTGCCTGTTCAAACCCCGACCAGTAGGAATGGCTGAAGTGCCCTTGAGCAAGGCACCTAACCCCTCACTGCTCCCCGAGCGCCGCTGTTGTAGCAGGCAGCTCACTGCGCTGGGATTAGTGTGTGCTTCACCTCACTGTGTGTTGAGTGTGTTTCACTAATTCACAGTTTGGGATAAATGCAGAGACCAAATTTCCCTCACGGGATCAAAAGAGTATATATATTTATACTTATACTTTTAACTTTACTGCTTTGCCCAACTTTGTTTATTCAATGGCCATTTATTCATCTCCTGCTCTAAAAAAGTAAAAGATACTTGAACGCTACGCGGCTGCTCTGAAATCATTGGTCAGTATATTGTGCCATTCAATATATAGTAAGTCATGGAAATTCATATTTTTTGTCAGGGAAAGTCAGGAACCCTGTTGTTATTATTATTATTATTTGTGTATTATTATTGTTATGTTACTGTCACTATAAGACACATACTCAGACAGTGTATTAGAGTCTGTCAACCCTTTTGATCCATACCAGAGAGGGTTAAAGCGGAGCTAGTAATCAAGGATCTTTGTCCATACCTTAGATCAAGGACAGGTATCAAAGTTTCATGACCTCACCACAGATGTGCCTCAGGGATCAGTGTAGGGCCCTGTTTCCTTTCTCTATTTATTCCTCTTTCTTGACTGAGATCATTTGCTCCCATTGATTTGCCTTTCACTGCTGTGATACTCAACGTTACCTGTCTTTCCCACCTGATGACATTTTAGATAGGATTTCTGCATGCCTTAAGGATATTTCAGTCTTGATGAAAGATCGGCATCTCCAGCTTAATCTCTCCAAAACTGAGCGTTTGGTGTTTCCTGCTAATACAGCTATTCCCCAACAGATTAACATTCAGCTTGGCTCATTGACTGACCCCAGCTGAATCAGCACATAACTAACTAACTAAATTTCTCTTAGCATATGGCCGCAATTGAAAAATGATGTCGGTTTATCCTTTACAACACTAAGATCAGACCTTATCTGACATAATATGCCACACAACTTCATGTGCAAGCCATGATTCTTTCCAAACGGAACTATTGCAATTCATTGTTAGCTGGCCTGCCTGCTTGTGTAGTGAAACAATTACAGTTGATTCGGAATGATGCAGCATGTCTGGTCTTTAATCAGCCAAACAGGAAGCAAGGAACTGAATTGTTTGAATGATAAAATGTAATCAAGTAATCCCCAACAATGTAACTATAATCTGATTAATTTTTTTTATTGTAATCTGGTCTGATTATAGTTACCTGATTACGTAATCCAGATTACATGTAATTTGTTACTGCCCAACCCTGCTCTCCATTGGCTTTCTATAGCAGCCAGAATCAAATTCAAATCCCTCGATCTGGCCTATAGGACACTTACTGCATTTGCTACCTGCTATTTGAATTCCATGATCCAGCTATATGTCCCCACTGCGGCTCTCTGATGAGCGTCTACTGTGGCGTCCAGCCATTAACACTAAGACGTCACATTCAAGACTCTTGTCCTCAGTAGTAGGAGTTGCTAAGTGTTCTGCATTCTTGCTATAGTATTGGGACTTTTAAGAGGGGTTTAAAGACTCTTCAGTTCACGTTACATTTAATGAATTAATTCTCTTACAGAGTTATGGTTTGTATCTTTATACTTTTGTTAATATAAAACCCATTATTTTCATTGTGGGTATTTGATATAGTTATTCATATTATTGTTATTGTTACTATTATGTTTATGTAGGCTTTAAAAAAACGTGTAAATTGTAACTATTGTAGTGTTCATATTCATATTTTGTCCAATATTTTGAACAAAAGTGTCTGCAAAATACCATCACCATAACCATAATGTATCCAGTAACCTTGATCAAAAACCAACTAGTTGCTTATTTTTTATTTTATGATTTACCAAGAATAAGTGGCCTATTGATTAAAAATAAAAAAAAATTTCAAAAAAGACCTAATAAATGTGCAAAGGTGCTTAATACAGACATTGACCACTATATTAGTGATGTACTAATAGTTAAAATGTGTTCCCTAAACTAAAGTGTTACTAAATAGGAATTGAATGATATTGAGCCAATTTAGCAATTTCTTTGTTGACGCCTCTTTCCAAATAAGCCAAATGCACACCAAAAGATGACATCCTGGTTACACTTTGTAATAACCTCACAACCCATCACTAACGATTACATGTTGGTAGTAAGCCATTGTCAATATTGATTACCGTATGTAATACTCAAGCAGCTCCTTACTTCACTATACCCTAACTTGTGTTTTTCGCACTGTTCCCTATTATTTCCCTTTTTTTTTAAGTCGCTTAGGTTAAAAAGCGCCAGCTAAATCACTAAATATAAATGTAGCATGCCTACTGCTGCCGTGAAGGTTATATTTTCAGTGTGGTTTGTCTGTGCACAGGATTACCAAAAAACTGTATAAATCATATTATTTAGAGGTATTTTTCATGCTTGCTATGCTAAAATGACTGGCCATGACCCTTTAAGAATGTGGTCCTATATTTAGTAGTTCCTGTTGTAGGGATGTACGTCTTGTGGCCTCTGTACTGAAGTCAGTAGCTTCAGCCTTGGAGTGGGGCCGAGGGAATGGTTGGAAGGAGGCACAGGGTTGGAAAAGTGATGTCACGGTCCAAGGCCTTTCTAAGTCCAGTGAGTCAGGCTTTCTGCTGTGCCAACGGAATGAGCAACTTCTTCTTGCTAATTGTCACTTTTTTTCTTCATGAGCCTTGGGTTATTGTTTAATGAGTCACAGGCACACACACACACACACACACACACACACACAGATTCATATCAGTTCGGCCTCACTCACACACACTAACTAACCCCCACTCACCCCCACCCTTTTGAAACGTTCCTCACACAATCCAAAGCCTCCTTTGCCTCTCAGGGAGACTTCATGCAGGTTGTAATGATGCTCACTACTGCAATATTAAGCATCTGGTTCTCTAAAAGGCCTTTCATGTGTCCTTGGGGCCGCTTTAAAGAGAACAGTTCATTTTAGCAGAGCTACTGTCTGTGCCATGCATATGACTCAGCATTCTATGTAAACAGTAGATACTTATAGTAGATACTTATATATATATATATATCAAACCCCAGACTGAATGTGAATCCTTGTTCCTGAAAACTGTTCTCTCATCCTCTCAATCCGTCACTCCTATGCTGTTGTACGGTCCAACTTGGTCTGTCACTCACTCACTCACTCACAACTTGCTTACTCTCTCTCCCACTCACACTAGTCACCTGGTTGCGCAGTCTCTCTTCCTCTTTTGCTCTCTGACTCACTTTGAATGCCTTAAAATACAGAATGTTTGACTCATTTTGGGGTCACTGACTGGGTTATCCTCTGTGGTGTTGAAGGTAGAGGAGGGCAGTTACTTGTACATTGTGCAAGCGGGTAGATGTTTTAGGTCGGCACATATGTGTGGTACTGCTTAGATGTTTGTGGTGGCGATTTGCATAGTGAAAGCATCATTTTAACATTTTCCCATCAATCACATGGTTTCCTGTGTAAATGCACCTTAAATCACACGATGAACCCGTCACCCGGTAGTCTCTTTTCTCTCTTCCCAGCCCACACACACATATACACACACACACACACACACACACACACACACACACACACACACACACACACACACACACACACACACATTCTACACACTGGTGTTACTCTTTACAGAATAATGATGTGGCTGTGAAAAGGAGTGGTGTGTGTGTGTGTGTGTGTGTGTGTGTGTTTGTGTGTGTGTGTGTGTGTGTGTGTGTGTGTGTGTGTGTTTGTTCACGCAAGCGCAGGGGGTAGGAGGCCATGTGTGAAAGAAACAAGTGTAACACTGGTGTATGCAGAAAAAAAAGCGTCCAGAAACAGTCTGACACTCAGTGAGAAGACCCTACGTGTTGCAATTAGCGCATGGTGGAGTCTGGAAGGTGGAAAGGTGCATGTGTGTGTGTGTGTGTGTGTGTGTGTGTGTGTGTGAAGGGTGTGGTGGTGGTGTGTGTGTCTGGGGGTGGTCACATGAACAATTTGAGCAAGCACACTCCCCATTGTTGGCGGATCTCCCTGTTCAGTATGTGGGCGAAAAGAGAGGGGGGAAGAGAAAATGGAGAGAAAGTGAGAGTGCACAAAAAGCTAACCCCCTCCCACCACCCCTGCAGACCCCTCCCACCACCCCTGCAGAGCTCACAAAGCTAACCCCCTCCCACCACCCCTGCAGACCCCTCCCACCACCCCTGCAGAGCTCACAAAGCTAACCCCCTCCCACCACCCCTGCAGAGCTCACAAAGCTAACCCCCTCCCACCACCCCTGCAGAGCTCACAAAGGCTACACTGTGTCGTGTCAAAACAAGCCTGCTCATTTGTGGAATAATTAATCCTTCTTCGAGGAAACAGGGTGACATGGATTGAACACATTGGCTACTGTTTGTCCGTGAGTGAGAGTTGTAAATGTGCTGTATGTGGCGTCTTACGCTAGCGTTATGGACTCTCGCAGCGCTGTGTGGTGGAGGGCTTGGTCAGTTTGTGGTTGAGAGGGTCCTCCACAGCTGCGGGTGGCCTGAACGGTGATGCACGCTGACTGACTGCTGTGTAAACAGGAAGTGTGTATTTCCCCAGAGTCTGGATGGAGAGGCGACGTAGGAGAGACGTGTCTTTTTCTGGCCGGGCAAGGACGCATATGCCTGTGCCTGTTTGTGTGTGTGTGTGTGTGTGTGTGCTCTTTACTCTTTACCGTTTAGTTCCTTTCTCATCAAATGTGTTTTAGGAGTTCCTTTCATTTTTTTTTACATTACATTACATTTCAATTGGCCTACCTACTTGTAAATGAACTTTTTTGTTCACCTCCCATAGTATTTCAAATGCATATTTGTGAGTGTACACAAGTCGTAGTTCTCTACGAAAACATGCAGACGCACACACACACACACACACACACACACACACACACACACACACACACACACATGCTCACATACACACAAATAGACATAAACAAACACACATGCAGGGGAACGCACCCGGGTCCTAGCTTTTTATCCCTCCTTACCCAAGGACAGGAAATGCAGTTTATAAATAAATCATTCAGTTCCTGCTTGGAAGCGAGGCAGCAGTGCAGGGAGGAGGGGAGGGAGGGGACCTGTAACACAATAACTCAGTACACTCACATACAATAAGGCCTTGGGTGGGGGTCTCTCTCTCTCTCTCTCTCTCTCTCTCTCTGTGTTTGTGTGTGTGTAACTGCTATAACTGTGTACTGTTGTGCTATGCACGATGAGTTAACAGTATGCTGTAATGCACTTGGCATTAGAATATTTACTGATTGTTTGTGTGAGAGAAAGAGCAAGGTATAGAGTGGGAGTGGGTGGGAGAGAGAGGGGGATAGAAAGAAAGAAAGAAAGAGAGAGTGAGCAAGAGAGAGAGAGTGTAAATAGTGATGCAGGCCTGCAGTAGCACATATGCCTGAGGTCTCCACAATAAGGAATGGAAGGAGAAACCGAAAGAGTTTCTGTTGAGCTCTCACATTCCTGTGAGGCTGGCGGAAAAAAAAAGTTTTCATCTTTTGGTCTTGGCTGGTAGCCTGCCGGAGCTATCTGCCTCACCCCTCATTAGGAGAGCTTTACGCACACACTGTCAGCTTTATTCTAAAAACAGCAGTAATCTCCAAACGCGGGCCAGTGACTGGCAACTTATTACACATATTTAGGCCCTTCGAACCGAACGGCAACTTTGGCAGTTGTGGTGTTGTACAACTGTGAGCAATTTATAGTTCTCACTTCCACCCCAACCCCCCGGTCACTTCTGTCACCACGTTGTGTGTTGTGGTGTTTGCGAGTGTGTGCACTCTCAAAGCATACGGACAGGCACATATTATATGACAGATTATTGAGCAAGCACATGCCACGTACAGCTGTCTGCTAGCGTTTGGCCAGTGTATGAATGTGGGTGGGTGGGTGAGCATGTGTCTAGGGCGCCTGCTTGCATATGTTGTTTTTTTTGGTTGTTTTTTTTTTTGTTCCACTCATGCGCATGGCGCCATATGGCACAGTATCTAGGGCTTTCCCATCCCAGCTTGCCGCCGTGGCAACAGGGCACTCTGGCCAGCCTGAGGGTGAGTGGGTGTGTCGGGTGACCCTTTCGGTAGGCCAGGATTTAAAAATAGGCCAGGGCACTATCAAGCGTGAACTGTGAAGTCCCCCATGCACAGATGAAAGAGCAAAACTGTGTCTTTGTTTGAGTGTGATGTGTGTGTGTGTGTGTGTGTGTGTGTGTGTGTTTGTGTGTGTGTGTTTGCGTGTGCATGTGATCCAAGAGGTTCTTAATGGCAATAGATAACAACACTCTATCTGAACATCACATATGTGTCCCACGCTTGGGTGCGAAAATGAAGCAATACATTTCGAAATAGAAATGGGAGCCTGGGGGAGCTGTAATAGCACTGCACAATACTGCACAATACTGCTTTCCTCTGAAAACCCTGAGACATGCTGCACTGCCATCTACACTGGAGCAGAGCTGCAGTGTGGGAGCAGAAAGTGGAATAGGGAGAACACATACGCTTGTCTTTCCCCTGCGCTGCAGTGGTCATTTCTGTTTGGGGAAGTGGACTAATCCAACCCACCCCCCACCCCACCCCACCCACCCGCGCCTCTCAGTTCAAGATGCCGTGAGATAGCAGGTCGCCTCAGCAGATCTGATGACGTGGCTGTGGCTGAGAGGAAGACCAGAGATGTCTCAGTGGTGTTCTCTAGTCCACTTTAACACATTGTAAGAATGACCACATAAAAAACAACAAACAACAACTTTAGGTCTTTCCTTCTCTCTCTCTCTCTCTCTCTCTCTCTCTCACCCTCTGTCTCACTCGTGCCCAGAAGAGCTAGTAAGAACAGGAATTGGTCCCCACGGATCCTATCTGTGTGTGCGATACGGAGAGCTTTTATAAAAAGACACTAATTAGATTGGGAGGTAATTTAATCAGCTCATTTTCAGTCCAAAAGAGAAGAAGGCCTGGAGACGTTGGCTGAATCATGAGGAGATGGCACCGTTTCTGCCGGCCCCCTTTATCAGATTCCGCACCATCATCCTGCATGGTTGCTGTCGTGTCCCACACATCGCGCCTCACACATAGACACGCCATAGAGTTCATATGATCCCTATGGCTTTACAGAACAAAAGAACCTAATGCATTACTCAGTCCACATCTTAGCAACATGTGTGAGAAAAAAATCTTTGTTATACTCTGTCTTCTCCGACACTGTGCTTTCTTTCATTTGATAGATGCATATACCCTGGTGCACATGCCATACAGGTCATATGAGCCCAAAACTCTATGCAAAAACAACACAACTTGTGTTGTTTTTAACACATCTCTGTGTCCAGATATCCAGCATGGATATGATGCTAACAGTTTGTGTTGTTGCATTTTTTATTTGTAACACAATATGTGTTAAAAAATAGCATAACTTGCGTTGAAAACAACACAACTGGCATTGTTTTTTTAAACACATCTCTGTGTCCAGATAGGGACATCACATTCGTTTTAAGAGTGTTGAAACAAAGAACCATATGATGCTCAGTCCACATCTTAGCAACGTGCGTGAGACAAAAACAGATCTCTGTAGTATTCTGTGCTCTCCGGCGCTCTGTGCCTCCTCTCATCTGCAGATGCACGTACCCTGGTGCGACCCAGTCTGGCGCTAATTAGAGGCTTGCAGAACCTAGGCTCCAAGCGTGGATGAAAGAGTGTCCGAGAGAAGATTACGTTAATGAGTGTATGTATGTTTTGCTGCTACAGGAGCGAAACTCTAACTGTGCTCTGTATTCAGACAAAATATACAGTAACTAGTCCAAAGCCTTGGCAGTGTGTGTGTGTGTGTGTGCGTGTGTGCGTGCGTGTGTGCATGTGCGTGCACAGCGAGTGATGGAGGCCCTAGTGTTCATCTGATCTGAGATTTTTGACCGTAGGTGGCCTTGCTGTGTTTGTGGTTATATGATGGTTAAACTTGCAGCCTACGTACTACACTAGGTTTGTGTATCAGATGTTTGGGAGGCCCAACGGAATCCCAGATCGTGAGGGCTGAAGTTTACTGAAATTACTGTAATTCCACCGATGCGCTAGTTATAGTGTTGCTATCCCCCTCCCCCACCGTGTGCTCTCAAAACTCAGGCATGTGTGTGTGTGTGTGTGTGTGTGTGTGTGAATCTGTTTTTGTGTGTGTTGTGTAGTTGGCTGACTTAATGTGTGTGGGCGGGTTGATTCGGTGTGTGGTAATTTTGCGAGACAGACATATGTAAAGTGTGTTTACTGCAAGGGTTTGTGCGTTTGTTACACGGCCTTGTTGTGGCAAACAAACTACACTCACAACGGATCCTGTTTCTGAAATAACAAGCCATATGGCAAATCGAATTTCCTGTCTATATGGTGTTACCATTTCTAAAGTTATTCTAGCAGAACAACAGTAGGAAAACGGCACACCACGTGTGCAAACTGAAAGGCATATACAAATAATTACTCCAAATTCAGATGGATGAGCTGGTAGTCTTACCATACTCCCTTACTGTACCAAATACCTCCTCTCTCTCCCCCGTGTGTGTGTGTGTGTGTGTGTGTGTGTGTGTGTGTGTGTGTGTATGTACATTATGTCATGGCCATGTACACAGTTAGCCGAACTCACTCCTGAATACTCTCATTGTAATAAACATCCCCTGGAAGAGAGACTATTGATTTTGTGACTCATGCAACCATGGAGCTGATCCCTACCTCTCTTTTTTGTTCTCTCTCTCTGTCTCTTTCTATCTCTCCATCTCTCCATCTGTTTCTCTCTCCTCCCACTCTCATTCATATTGTAGGCTGAAAGCATTGGTTTCAACTGGGGGCAGAAATGTACAAGCTGCCTGTGACTGGTGAGTTTACACGTGCTACACACACACACACACACACACACACACACACATTAACATTTTAGTACCATGATATATCTCTTTCATAATATTTCATATTGGGGCTCTCTGCATTACATTTCAGTCTCAGCACAGCTTGGCCTCTCACACGGCATTTAGTCACTAATGGGTCTTTAGTGCCCCCTACTGGCTTCTGCCTGATACTAAATGTGCTACCTCAGCTCCTATAGACCTCTAGTCCCCAGTTATTGCAGTGACACAATTAAGCAAATAGAGCAAAAGCTACTTGATTGTATTGATAACTTAAACACCCTTGCGTTTCCCACATGTGATCATCTCTGCCTTTACGTGACCTCCTCCCCCGCCACCCCTTAATTCCTCCTGAGCTAGTCGAACTATCTCACCTCTGATTAGATGCACCCCTTAATTCCTCCTGAGCTAGTCGAACTATCTCACTTCTGATTAGATGCACCCCTTAATTCCTCCTGAGCTAGTCGAACTATCTCACCTCTGATTAGATGCACTAGAAGCAGGACTCATAGCTATTCAATCACTTTACTATCTACTATTATAAATACACAAATTAACGTGTACCTAATGTTATATTATTCACACTACACTATATCTCATTGTCTTTGTATCTGCCTTCTGCTCAATGACAAAGTTGAATGTGATCTAATGTCCTCTTATGTGTCCAGGCTCTTTTCTCATGTGGACGACCCCTTCCTGGACGACCCTCTGCCCAGGGAGTACGTGCTGTACCTGCGGCCCAGCGGGCCCCTGCTCCACCAGCTCGCCCACTTCTGGCAGCAGAGCCGCGTCACGTGCGGCAAGAACAAGGCCCACAACATCTTCCCTCACATCACGCTCTGCCAGTTCTTCATGGTGAGGCAGGGGCCCTCTGTGTCACAGTCTGTCTAGTGTAGAGCCACAGTCTGTCTGTCTGTTTGTCTCTCAGTTCAATTCAGTGTGCTTTATTGGCACGACTGTGCAATAGAGCTGGTAAGTCCAGCCCTTTCCGCTATCCCCGCTGGACCTCTAGATTGAAAAATCGTTTTAATGCAAGTGAATGTGAGAAAATAATGATTTTCTGGTCCCGTTTGAATTTTGCCATGAATGTGAACATATGTTGTCTGTGAATTTTTAATATAATTTTTCATGTTACGAGTTTGACAGTATATTATATGATTCTTCGGCTATCAGTTGTGGAAAAGACATAACGAGAAAGACTACATGTCACCTGTGACGTGAGCTAGCTCTAATCGCTAACATTAACTGAAATGCTAGTTTTTGTAACGGCAGGAATAAACACACATGGTAACAAAAATATTCGAAACATGTCTAGCTTCACTCAATACATTAACACTATGATACAGTGTGATTGTAAAGTTGTATGGTTCACTGTGTTCAAAGTCGATCTTAATAACCCTCTACATCTCGACCAACTGATGGTTGTTATGGGAAACTAGTTAGCTGTCGTCTAGCGGAAAGTTGTAGTCCACAAAGTGCTCTCACACAAAGTTTAACCGTATCAAACTTCTACCCGCTCAATTGTAGCAATCTTTACACGAAAATTTATATTAAAAATTCACAGACAACATATGTTCACATTCATGGCAAAATTCAAACGGGACCATAATTATTTTCTCACATTCACTTGCATTAACGATTTTTCAATCTAGAGGTCCAGCGGGGATAGCGGAAAGGGCGGGACTTACCAGCTCCATGTACAATATTTTCAAAGACCTCTCTTTCTCTCTCCCTCTCTCTATCTCTCTCTCTCTCTGTCTCTTTCACTCTCTCTATCTCTCTTTCACTCTCTCTATCTATTTCTTTCTCTCTCTCACTCTTTTTCTGTCTTCCTGTAAATCTATCTTATCTATGTATATCCATATCAACTGCTTGTACGGGCCATACCAAGAAGTGCCCCTGGGTGCTAGGAATAAACAGAGCACAGTTCAGAGTACTTCCTGTGAGTCAGCCTGAGGGAGGCGTAGGACGATGAGCGTGTGTGTGTTTTTTTCCCCATCATGTGTTTACCATTTTAAAAAAAAATTTTAGTAGGAGTGATAAGTAATCAGCATTTCATTTCATATTAGGTGACTGCTCATGTTGTTCCATTGGTGACATTTGCTTGCACATTGGGCTGTTCTCTTGCTGAGCAGATTTTGGGGACAGTGCTGTTGATATTTCTTTCTAGAGCCTCTGGTCTCATTGCGCTGTTCTGTTTTGTCTGACACAACAACACAGTTGTTCTTGAGCCTGTCTTAAGTCTATCAGTTCATTTGGACCCTCTCCTCTAGCATCCCAGCACTTGGTTTGGTTTCTCACTCAGTGTCCGCTGCTCAGTATTCACTGCAGAATGGTAGGGCCCTAATTTAAATGATGGGCAAACTGCAATGTTTAATGTGTAACTACACCTAATTTGATAACTAGGCAAAATCTATGTACTGATTTAATTCTGTGAGCAAACATTGGTTGGTCAGCTCAACGCTCTCACATGCCACTTAATAGCTTCATGCAGGAGACACTTGGCCCATTCACTGACTGCATTTTCCCCGTAATTTAAATTGGGGCCCTTAGTAAGTGTCCTTTGGAGTATCTACTTTGGAGAATCTACTTTGCAGTATGTATACATACTGTAGTACTTTAGAGAACACTCCTGTCTGTTCAGTTGTAGACAGTTGATATTGATTTGTAAAGGTAAGCGAGTTTATAGAGAGGGCAAATCCGCACACCCTCTGCTGAAGGGACATATATACTGTATATAGGCATATACTGTATGTATAGGCATATATATATACATAACAGTGTTTCCCACAGAATTGAATTCCATTTGTGGTGGTTGGTTTGCAGAATTAACTTCAATACAACAGTTTTCAACAAATTAGCGCAGCATGGATATGATGCTAACCAGATTTAAGCACAATTTAGTACAACCTGGAAAATCATTGTGTGGTGGTCAGTGTTGATATTGTGCTGGGCCGCCACAAATAGGTCAATGTATGGGAAACACTGATAACACACACACACACACACACACACACACGCACAGTAATTGCAAAATTTGTTGGTACCAAACACTCACTCTCTGAAATGATGTGAAACTCACAAAAGTAAATGGCATTCGTCATTGTTTATTTATGGTGCAAATCAGATTGCGCTTTTGTCTCCTCATTCAGATCATTCATTTTAGGTAATCAAACAAATGAAATGGCGTGGACAAATATTGGGGCACCTTTAGCTAATGCTGTGTTGGACAACATTACAGGCAATCACTGGCAACAAATACTTTCTGTAGCTCTGAATAAGTGAATGAATACTTCTGAGGACTTCTGCATTGTAGACGGGTAGTTTTGACCACTTTTCCTGAGCAAACTGCTCCATCTGTCACAGTTTTGAAATGTGCCTTGTGACTAAGTTTCAGCTCTTTCTGGAGTTCAATGAGATTCCGGTCTGAACTCATAGAGGGCCACCTCAGAATAGTCCACTGTTTTTTTCTTTAGTCATTCTTGTGTTTTTAGCTGTGTAAACAAGACCTGCGATTGAGACTGAGCTTTCTGACACTGGACTGTATGTTGCACCCAGGATGCCTTCCAGTCCTCTATTTTCCATAATAAGTACACCATCATTTTATCCTCAGTGCACATACAGTCTCCCTGAAAAGCTCCAGTTTTGTCTCGGTCCAAAGTCTATTTCTCCTTAGGGGGCTGTGATTGGGCCAGTGTGTTGGCCACAGTCCCATGCATCTTAAAGTTGTTTATAATATGTGCTAGTCACAGGAACACCGGAGATGTTCTGATAGGCAAGCATGTTGAATTTGAAGACTATCATCTTGTTTCTGATATCCTTAGGCAACTCTTTCCTTTGATTGACCTAGTCCATGTTCATTTTGGGGCACACAATGATCTCAATCTGCAGAGTGACTAATTTGATCCATTTCTATAGTCGGAATGACTGTAGACATAATCCAATACATCAGTGACATGAATTCAGGTTAAACAATTACGTTTAAAACATCACTATAATCCAATAATTTATCTTTTTTATGGGTTACAAATCATTTTAGGATATCTTTGTAAAGTAAACAACAAAATTTGATGATTTAATGATCTTTTTTCAAACGTTCTTTGCTTAAGTCTATTACATACCAAATTCATACAGCTATACATGAGACATTTACTTTGAATTTCAAGCACTTTTAAGGAAGAACTATTTTTTTTAATGATCTGCATGGATACCAATACAACAGACACAGCTCTGCTTTAGTCTCTTCAGCAGAGGGTGTGGTTGCCAGGGGAACCCCACCTGACTGCCCACCCTCTGACTTGACCACACGGTGTCTGCCCACAGTGTGCGGACGCCAAGGTGGAGGCGCTGTGCGAGGCGCTGCAGACCACGGTGGGCCAGTGGAAGGGCCGCTTCCCCAACCCACTGCCCCTGGAGCTCTACACCTCCTCCAACTTCATCGGCCTCTTCGTGGACGAGCAGGTGGCCGAGGTGCTTAAGACCTTTGCCTTGGACTTTGCCAACGAGGCGGCGGCAAAAGCAGGTGGGCAGCAGGAACTGCATGTGGGAGATACAGACTTCAATGGTGATAGTTTCTCATTTTATCGCTTTGCATTTTCATGGCAGTGACTGTATGTGGTCAACATGCATGCCTAACAAGTTATGGGATCTCTATCTAATCCGTCAATTGACAAATATTTTCTGTAACTCTGTGAAGGAGCGGTTGCTTGGCTACTTGTTTATTTGAAGGTTGAAACCACAGCCTGCATTTGCGTAGGGCTTTGAGTAGTAACAAAGGCTCATTAATGCATTTATTTTCATCTACAGTGTAGCACCACAGCATGGCTCCATTGTATGGATGTGTTTAAGAGGCACTCCCCTCACATCTCTCTGGTTTATCCCCTCTCCAGACGCCCACGTGGAGCCACATAAGAAGCAGCTTCATGTTACTCTTGCATACCACTTCCAGACCAATCACTTGTCTTCGTTAGAAAAGTTGGCCAAGGGCATCGACGTAACGCAGGGCTGCGATTGGCTAGCCGTGCTCTTCTCCAGGGACATCCGGTTTGCCAATCATGAGGTGGGGCACTGTAGTGGAGGCAGGGCATTTTAACATGTGACTGTGTGCTTTCGTAGCAGTTGTTGTTGAATGACCAGCTCATAGTAATGCAACAGATATGGGGCCCCTAATTTCAATAAGCCAAAGTGCAAAGTCTAAAGTCTATTTAAATCAATTTTGGTAAATTGCAAATGTAATATTGTGAGCAAGGTCCCAGGCGCAAATATTGATTTGTCAGCCCAATGCTCCCGCACACCACAGGAGAGCTTTAGTTCATGCACAAAGGACACTTTGCTCGTTGCCTGACTTTGCCCTTTGGCCATCTTTTAAATAAGGGCCCCATACTGTGAACAGCAGAAACAAACATCACATACCTGTTCATCCCACGTGCTCTAACAAACTGATAGAATAGGAAGCACATGTGGTCAAAGCGTGGGCATCTCCTCCATGTCCTCCTCACGGGCTCTTGTCGGTTCCCCTTCTGTCCCAGACTCTGCGGGTGATGTACCCGTACGCGCCGCAGAATGAGGACGAGCTGGAGCTGGTGCCGGGGGACTTCATCTTCATGTCGCCCGTGGAGCAGGGCAGTGCAAGCGAGGGCTGGGTCTATGGGACTTCGCTGGGCACGGGGCTGTCTGGCCTGTTGCCTGAAAACTATGTCAGTCGGGCAGATGAGTGTGACACCTGGATCTTCCATGGGTGCGTAAAAAAAAAAAAAAAAAAAACTTGTACACGCCACGGCATTATAAAATGTGAAGAGGTTGAGTGTCAATATTGTAAATGGTAAACTTTGTTATTACAGAGGATAGTCAAGGCTCAGTTATTAAGTTGGGATGAAATGTGATAAATATATATTTCATGATAGAAGATGGGGGAGCGATTTGCAACCAGTGAACAAAGCTTTACATGTCAATAAATCTCTCCAACACATGGTTGACTGAGATGTTGATCTGTGCTACACTTTTCTCCCAGGTCCCATTCTTTCCTCAACAGTACCTCCCCCACCAGCATGGGGGGTGCTTTAGGCGGTCTGCTTCTAGATGGTCAGCTGGACGGCCGCCTTCTGGACGACCCGAGTCCTATAGACCCCACTGGTCTGTTTTGTCAACCTATGCAGGTAAGGCAGGTGTGCAGTTTTCAGCCTGATGCCCTTTAACATTAGATGGTGGGGCATGAGGTTTACCAATCAGTATGTTTACTTTTGAAACCATGTGAATGTTCATATGGATTTTATAACATTTCATAATGTAAGTATAAACGCTTTAAGTCAGCACTGTGCCTAGTGCTGTATCTTGGCCATGCAGATCAAATGAAGGTTATTGGATTGGGTGTTGCGGAAATGCGTTTAAAAGTGTTTGTACGTGACAAATTGAACATCTGTCCCTTGCCATTCCAGATGCTTCGGCCAATCAGCAACAGCCAGTCTCGGCTGCCCAAGAGGACCCTGTTTGTGTGTCGCCACGGCGAGAGAATGGACGTGGTGTTTGGGAAACACTGGATCTCCCAGTGCTTTGATGCCAAAGGTAGGGAGGCAAAAAAAGAGCTGAGACGTGGTCATTAAAGTCCCAGACATACTGATTCCAGACCTGTCTGGAGTCTCTTTGATAATACCCACTTTGGCTTGGCTTGTCCACCCATGTCCCATGTCTTCCCACCCAGGTCGATATGTACGGTCCAATCTTAACATGCCGGCTAGTCTTCCAGCGAGAACTGGTGGCTACAGGGACTACGATAAGGACTGCTCTATCACTGTGTTTGGGTCGACACAGGCTCGCCTCATAGGTAAGCACTCTCCCCTGCCTCCCACAGACACAGACGATAAAGTATGGGCTTTAGCCTTATCACCCGGGGATGTCCGTTTACATTTCCTGGACCCAGACAGTAAGTGTTTGGAGAGTGGAGTGCATAGGAAATCAAGGGACAAGGCACCAGGCTGCATTATAGGCAAACACAGCCAATGTGCAGTCTAGTTTTGTATCATCAACTACTCCCACCACTCCCATCAACTACTCCCACCACTTTTAGGATGTCTGGCTTCTCTGGAAGCTTTCCATTAGCAAAAGAGCAGCCCTGCACTATACTAGAACTGCTTAGTTCATTTGGATGATTTGATTGGATACTGTACTTACAAATAGACTTAGACTCAGACAATGTAAAACACTGTATCGGCGCAAAGAAGGATTTGAAGCTGTGTTAAGATAAAGGTAGATGTCACTCTTGTACTATGCAATAATTCCATAACAAGATAACCTAGCTAGGCTAACATATGTGGACATGTGGATCCATAAGCCTGTCATGTGTGTGTGTGTGTGTGTGTGTGTGTGTCTGTGTGTGTGTGTTTGTGTTGCGTGTGCCTCTTTGCCACAGTGCCTTGATGTGTGTATCTGAATGCTGCTGTATCTTTGTGTCTGCAGGTGAGGCTCTGCTGGAGAGTCAGACAGGCATAGACTTTGTGTACTGCTCCCCCTCACTGCGTTGTGTGCAAACAGCCCATCACATCCTGCGAGGTACAGTACTGCAGGAATACAGTTCTGCACCCTTACATACATGAGCAAACAGATACTCAACAGAAGTTTATCATATCTAAATACACAAGACGCCATCAAACACCCTAAAGTGTTCTGATACGTACTGTTGTGCCCTTTGAGATATATGTAAATTGAGGAGCAGATACAACCAGTAATGCTAATTCCTATATGATATAATTCTAGGAATTCACTATTTCAGTGCATCGCAGTGTTTTTATATGGCAAGACAAAAATGCTCATTCTTTTTTAAATTGTCCTTGTGTGTGTGTGTGTGTGTGTGTGTGTGTGTGCGTGTGTGTGTGTGTGTGTGCGTGCTGCAGGTCTCCAGCAGGATGGGAAGACTAAGATTCGTGTGGAGCCGGGGCTGTTTGAGTGGACTAAGTGGGTCTCGGGTACCTCCCTGCCTTCCTGGATACCCCCTGCTGACCTGGCAGCTGCCAGCCTGTGTGTGGATACAACGTATAGGTGAGCTCACCTGTCCCACCCACACACATGCTGTGCACATATAGTATGTGTATACACACACATACACACACACTCACACACACACACACTCAGTCATCCAGTCACACATACACACACACACACACACAAACACACTCAGGGCCAGATGTACTAACGCTTTTGCGCCCACTTCAGGCGTATTTGTTTCGCAACGTGCGTGTAAAATCATTGCAAGATATGTACAAACAGGCCGCAATGATGTAAAAGCGCTAACCGCCTGTCGCGGGAGCTGAAAATGGCAAATTGCGTTTTTCCGTGTCATGCATATGCATTCATGGGAGGATCCAGGGGAAAGTGGGAGTTTAGCGTAAAGAGATGGGAGGGGAAACGTAAATAGCGCCTAGTTATGTATTCCGCGGTATGTACAAAGACTGCTCCTGAAAGCACACGACTATTCTGCGCCTAAATACTTCCGCCTTGTAAAAGCAGGTGTTAATCCAAATTGCAGTTCAATGCGTCAATGCGTCAGTTTTAATATCAAAAGCAACCTTAACTTTCATTGCCCCTTTGAATGTCTTACTTTCACTTTCACGTAATTCACTTAAACTTTCCTACTTGCTAGATTTGACCAATCTTTCATAGCCTACGTGCACAAGTAGTTTGAGTAGAACTACTGATCTTCATTATTTCCCTGATTGTTGACATCATATCATGTATGGTATTATTTCCTGATCGCTAAACGTTGGATTCTTTTTAATGTTTTCATCAGTTAACTTCATTGAACTGAGCTTGTATGTAGGTTATTCCGTTCAGTTGTGGACCTTCTTAAATTGCGCTAGGGGGGCGGAGAAAGGCAGAGAAAGGCGCAGATTGCACTATGAATTGAAAGTTTGATAAATATGACGTACACTTGGGTATGACTGCGTTCGCAATCTGCGGTTTGTCCATGGTGCTGATAACGCTACGTTCGCAAATGTACGTACATCTGGTCCTCAGTCACTAAGTCACACACACACACACACAAAAACACTCAGTGACTAAGTCACACAGACACACACACACACACACACACACACACACACACACACACACACACACACACACACACACACACACACACACATTAGTGAAATGACCACACTATTGTTTTTCTCCAGACCTCATATACCCATTAGCAAACTTGGTGTGTCCGAGTCCTACGACACGTACATCAGCCGGAGCTTCCAGGTGACTCGGGAGATCCTCAGCGATTGCAAAAACCTCGGTGAGTGAGTGAGTTGACGGCCTGACGACTTCACCTGGAGCAGGGCAACCTCTCTTTATAGAGCTCCCTCCCCTATGAGACCAGGTGTGGGGTCAAAACACAGCTGTGCATATACTGTGGTCAGTTGTCTCTGTGAAAGGACTCAGTCATGATTCTGAAATGTCTTATTTGGTATAACTCATGTTGCTTTGAAAGACAAAGCTGACCGTAGACCAAACTTCCACTATAGATCAGAACATCAGCTTATGCATGTGAACCAGTCAGTCAGTCTTCTTAACAGAAAACAGACCTAATGGTGACTCACAAGTTCCATCAAAAGCGAGACATATGGTACACATGTGTCATTCCATGGTCATAGCAGAAAAAAGAGAGAATGTTACACTGAGACTGCGGAGAAGGAGGAGCGCTCTGCGAAAGAGGGAGCAGCATGGTAATCAGGTGGGACCCTCAGCTTTTGGCGATCCCTCTGACGAATGATTGACCCTGCAGGGACACCGTAGCAAGGTCTGCCTGGGGGTGTAGCGAGCGCCCACACGGTGCTCGATCCCATCTGCTGGTCTGTGATTATGCTACAATAAGCTCTGTATCCCCTGCACAGGAAACACAGTGCTGATAGTGGCCCACGCTTCCTCCCTGGAGGCCTGCACGCGGCAGATGCAGGGCCTCAGCCCCCAGAATTCCAAGGACTTTGTGCAAGTGGTCCGAAAGGTCAGCCGTCTGTTTTTCTTTACTCTCCCCACTCTCTCTCTCTCTCTCTCTCTCTCTCTCTCTCTCTCTCTCTCTCTCCATCTCAGCCTCGTCATCTGACCATCTGTTCCAGTGCTCGCCTCATCTCATAACTTTAGATTTGACTCTAAAGTTTGTTGTGTGTGTGTGTGTGTGTTTGCATGTGTGTGTGTGTGTGTTTACATGTGTGTTGTGTGTGTGTGTGTGTGTGTGTGTGTGTGTGTGTTCATGTGTTCATCTGTATGCTGGATGTTCATATTCTGCCCTGTGTCGTGTCTCCCTCCCCTCCTCCGGTCCCTAGATTCCCTACCTGGGCTTCTGCGCGTGCGAGGAGATCGGCGAGATGGGCGTGTGGCAGCTGGTGGACCCGCCCATCCTGCCTCTCACCCACGGGCCCAATCACACCTTCAACTGGCGCGAGACTTTGCTGCAGGACTGAACAAGCCCGTTTGGCCTCACACCCCCACCCGCCCCCACCGCGCGCGTCCGTAACCCCCTTTGCCGCTGTCCCTTCCGTTCGTCCATCCCTTGTGCGTCCTCAGGGCCCCTCGCGGGCAGCTCACGAGACGCCGCACGGCGCCGCAGAAAGCGCTCAGCCTCTTCTTTGTCCGCCTGGCCTGCACCGCCTATGGCACCAAATGATTGGACCAACAAACAAAAACAAAACAATAACAGCAACAAACAAAAACAAAAACACGTCTAGGCTTCCATAGCACTCTTGTCAATGGGCAGCTGCAGTATATTATGCCCATTCTATATGTGTATGTAAATGTATGTACTGTATATTGGCAGCATTGATACTTGTACCCATAATGTGATTTCACTTGTCCCTGGTGACGACATGTTTACTGGTCAATAGCCATAGGTGGGAGAAGGTGAAGGGGAGAGCTGAGGGGGGATGCTGCAGAATGCTTGGACTCCACTGCCCACATACGCTTTTAACTGCCCCTTCTGTTCTCTCTCCCCCGGGGCACTGATGAGGAGATTGGTGCAAGTGTTGGGCTGCCTGCGCCCCAGGATCATGGCGTGTGAGGGTGACAAACTCAGGTTTCTGTCATGTGGAGAGTTAGCTGTGAGGGCTGATTGACCCAGAGTCGCTGTGAAAGATTTTGGGGCTGGACAAGATGACCACCCCCCCTAAAGCGCAGTGGCATGAGCTTTTTGGCTTCCACTGAACTGCACCAGTCCACCATGTGCCAGGCTGCACGGAGAGGACTCGGCTGGTCTTCTCTGTAAACACACTGTGAGGAAAGGAGACACACACACACACACACACATGCACTCATATGACCTGCCACGCGTCTCACACTCCACGTGTCTCCATTGCACCTGCACAAAACCTTCCAGAACAAAGCACAAAAGGAGGAAGACCCCAGACAATCAAGATAGTACAGGACTGGTGGGTAACAAGGCTGGAATTAACTTGTGCTTTCAACCAGTTGGCACTTTACTTGAAGGTTTTTATTTTTAAAGGATTTTTTTTGTTGATTCAGAAAATATACTATATTATATTATATTATATTATATTATATTATATTATATTATATTATAAAAGTCCTTTATAATCAATACCTTTAAGTTTTGTGCTCTCCTCCTCACCTGTTTTGTGGAGGGAATTTCTTCCGGTATGGTGTTGAAGTAAGCCTTACTTTTGGATCATTGTAAATGAGTGTATTACTATCCTACGTCAATTTCACAAACTATTTAGTTGAAGTACCTTACTAATTAGCTGGGAGCCAACTCTTTAATGTAGTTGAAATAATATTTAACTCAATTTATTTATATATTCATACCGTACTAGCTAAAATTATTTACAGGTGCTTAGGACAAAGTACTATTCTGGGGTATGTTTTGCTGTCGAAACAGAACAGAAGCTGTAGCAAAGTATAATGCAGTTATTCCTCACTCAAGCAGTTATACATATCAAACGTGCTGAGTACTTTCAGTCTTTCCATGTATGTTCTCAATGTAGCCATTTTATCAGTTGACCTGAACTAACTGTAGTGTTATAATGCAAATGAATAGGAGGGTCATACTCATTTTGTTTATCTTCTTTCTTGTACACCTCTTTTTACTGAGGTGGTTTTCTCCAGAAGATTTCACAAGCCTTCCTTTGTAAATCCACTCGCATGCGCAGTGGAACCTCAGTGACTTTGTGCTGTCCTTCAGAAACGGGCTTGTTCTCATAACAGCTAGTCAAAAACGTGAACCAAACCGAATGCCGGCAGAAGCGCCCACCCGGAAATGCTTCCTGTGCAAGCACTGGAACAAGACGTTGTCACTGCTTACACTCAATATCACTTGATGCGTGTCTGTGTGATTTGCCATATCAGAAGTGTTGCTTTCAATCAAGCCAGATGCTGCCTGGTCTTGTGTATTGTGTCCGTTGTCATTGTGCCATTTTTTTGCTGTCTTCTTGCCATATTGCTTTGTTTTTCAGAGTTACATCCGAGGTATCTGGCACTTCCAGACTGACTGCTAATAATAAGCAGTACAGTACTTTACCAGGTGTTTGGTTAGGGGCTAACCATGCCAAATAGTGATTGGTTGTCTATATAAATGGTGCTTGTCTGTCTAAAATAACCACCAACCTTGCTTTAGTGTGCACTTTGTCAACTGAGAGTTAACAAGGTCCAAGTGTACTTTTTAGAAAAACATAATTGAACACAATCTATGAAAATTATTGTTAGAATTTATTTTTGCATTATTTTTTATAAATAATATATTATTATTTCACACCAAATCATATTATTTTATATTATTTGGTGAGGGAACAAAAAAAATCAAATTTGTGTACATGGCAGACCTTGTTAATTCTCAATCGACACCTTGTTAACGCAGTGTGTCCAATAGGGGAGAACTGGTGTGCCATTTGGTTAAGGGCTTCTGTGAGATGAAGTGAATGACAGGCATGTGTATTTTACCCCACCCCCACCCCAACTCTTCCCGTTTCTAAACGATTCACCATTCACCACAGCATCTTCTGCTGTTGGCACTTAGCACTGAATGTCTCTCTCAGGACACTCTCTCACAGTGTTACCCCCCTACCCGCCATCCACCCTCCCTCAATCATTTAGATGTAATTGTCCCTTGATAGCCTGTGTAACTATGGGGTTACATACAGTGTTTGCCCTTGGATCTAGCATAATCCTTGTGTGTCTCAGCAGTGCTCTTCAAGAGCTCTTGTGTGGTCATGCAGAGATGAGGACAAGAGGCCTCAATCATTATTAACATAAGAGACTCCATGGAAACCTGTTACGATGCAATGTTTCAAGTCATAGGGTTTTTTTGTTTTGTTACATAAACTTATTAGTTTTAATAATGGATAGAAATATTTATACAATGATTAACAGACTTACTGATGGATGAATCGACCTGCAGACTTCCAAAATAATGACTGAATGGATGAAGTCATTAATAAATCACTTTACAATGACACCAAACCACTCATCACTGAGTCTAAGGTGTGGTGAGTTTGATGGATTAAACATGATCTTAGTTTTGTCTCTGCTGAATTTCTTTCACTTTCATGTGATTTGTTGTGGTCAGCAGGTGTGACCTGCAAACCACAGTTTGGAACGTTTTTGGTAAAGATGGCACTCCCTTCACCTATGTGTGCGGTCAATAATTTTTTATTTCAATCAACCATCCACATCTGCTTTCGAAAACCAGTTCACAGTGATCACATGTGCCCTGCATGCAAAAGATAAGATTTGCCATTTATACTTTTGAAGCAAACTACAGTACTTGAAAACAGTACATAAACAGAAATTAAGGTTAAACACAACCGCTCTCTGTACTTAAATTATTATATTGAAATTTTATGCATTCCAATGAAGTTCCGAAAGAATGTGTGTTATATTTTGTTGCAAAAGATTGCCTCAGTAATTATTATTATTGTTGGATTTTAATTAATTACTGCTTAAGGATATAAATTATGTTGGCCAATAAATGTTTTCTCTCCACTTACTGGTTTTCTGTTTCCCACATCATGTAGCCCAGTGAGGCATACTCATGTGTGAATGGTAGTCTACAAAAAGTTTCATACTTAACACTAAATACACATTTAAGGATGCATTTTCAAGATTCCTTGTAAGCTAATTTAGAGCATAAATATAATCTAATTTAATAGCCTGTTCGACTTTCACTTTTAAAATGTGGGTTTTGGAAAAAAAATGATCTTACATTTTTTATTGTGAAGTTTATTTCAGTTTGAGTAGCCTAGACCTATAATTGTTATTTTAAGTCCTTCATTTTGGGTATTTAAGTTTGACAATGATAAAAGATAACTAATACATGACATCAAATATATTTAATTAATTTTAAGTGGGCCTGTTGCCTGTGACTTCTTGTCACTGCACAGTAACAAGAAGTCAAACAGATCAGGATAAAGGGATGATAACCACAGCCAAAATTGAGGGAGGCATCTCATTTTTCTTAGTTTGTGTTGTATTGTTCATTGCTGGTTTTCATTTCATTTATATTTCATTTAACAAAACTGTGTATCACTGCTATTCACAGTTTCAGTCATGCTTTTCATTAAGTGTAGGGCTAACAATCAAGCTTTTCGTCAGTTTTAATGATAACCCTGCTTTGTTTAGTAGACCTATGCTTTTTACAGTTGCATAGTTCCACCATTAGATGGCGACTCATGTCTATATGACTAACCGAAACAGCTCGGTGTTGCTGCCTGTCTAGGCAGGGTTGTGGGTCATCAAAGGAGATTGTGCTCGCCTACTGTGTGTAGTTACAGTGATTATCTTCATGTTTATCTTAATGTTGTCGTCGTTCGACACCTTTTTCAGGTCTGGGTGTTTCGCTTTCCGGCTCTTGGAGCATGAACATTTTCAGTCATCTTAGTTGGCATTAGCCGCGGGCCCTTGAAGAAGTCAGCTAGCGCTGTTCAGCCTTATCTTACAGCCACATAACCAGTTGTGAAGATATTTCTACAACCAGAACCACTTTGTTTATAAATACCCTGGTGAGTATTTGGCTCCGGTTTCATACAGTTGAAGAGGCAGTCTTAACACAACCCAGGCCCAGGGGCTTATCAAGGTTAGCTCGACATCTGATACGGCTCATCATGTCTTCAGATAATGCTTTAAAAGAGGGCCCATTATACAGGCTGCTATGCATCAAGTGTCATGTGAAGCATATCATGACTTTATCGTAACATTTCTTAATATTGTTGGCTGCAGAGTCTAGAATAACAGAAGTCTGAGTCCATCCATATCAAATAAGAATTTTTCCAGTCACAGACACACATTTTAGACGAATCAGTCAGGTGAGTTTTGTGGTATGATTGGAAATATAGCAATTTGGTCTAATTTCAATATGTTGCAGTAATAACTATTAATAGCATGGACCCAGCCTCTGAATAATCTCCCTTACTGTAAACCTTATGCTCTCCCAAGTGTAGCCATGCTGAGGCATAGGCCTAGCATCTACAGTGGTCATTCTTGGAAATTCATAGGCAGATGGCAGGTAACATTTGATAACTACCTTTTGGATTTTAATTATATCACTTTCCTCCACAGCTGTTATGCCAGCCTGTCATGCCTATGAATGATCTACAAAGGTAAAAAAAAAAAGTGTTCTACTGTTTTGTGTTTTTGTATGCCAACCTATTCTTGTGATTTGGGCCACTAAGTTTAGTGAGAAGTTAACAGGAACAGGGATTGGTCTTGGTGTGGGTGGGGGTTTAGCAAGGATGTAGGCTAGCACAGGTTAAGTGCAGAGACACAGATCCTGCTATTGACGTGAACGGTCATTTCCTGAATGGATTAACTCAGTGGTTGGAAAAAAAAACCCCAGTGACGTCACTAGGAAAACTCATAGCCCTGGTGATTCATTTGAAAGGTTTTTAAGGTTGCAGACCTCTGATCTAAGGTCCATCAAGCTCATCCCACATCAGCTGGTCCCAGGGTGGCCCCAAGGTCATGCAACTAGGTATTTGGTTATATTTACATGGAATTGGATTTATTTATGATATTTTTTAGAATATGGGATTGTATTGTTATGACATTATATATTGTGCAATCTGATTGATTTGACTAATTCTCATAATCTTAAATGTTTTGTTTTGTTAGTCTATGCCTGAAATACCCTGAGTATTTCAGGCACAAACATAACATGCTTTAACACTCTATAGTCTAGCCTTCTACTGAAGAAGGCAAGTGTTAAACTGAATACTGTATTGCAAAGTGCATACCATTATACTGTTCATACTCCACATACACTTTTTGTACTACTCTTATGTTGCTGTTACTGCACTGCACATATCTGATACTGTACATATCTGTCTATATTGCTCATACAGCATATACATATTTATTCTGCTCTTATAATGTTACTGTTAATACACTGCACATATCCTTACTGTAAACCTTACCACTTGATTAACTGTATACTGTACTACTGTCTACACTGCACTATGTAATGTATACTGCACTACCTGTCTATATTGTTCACATTGCACTTCTCTGCTTTTTTGCACTTCTGGTTAGACGCTAACTGCATTTCGTTGTCTCTGTACTTGTACTCTGCACAATGATAATAAAGTTGAATTTAATCTAATCTAATTATGTAAAATCTCTGTTATATAGATATGGAATATGGAAAAACAAAGACAGTATCTCCAAACTGCCTTGTGTCTATAACAAGGTTTTTAATATTGGATTAATCAAATCATATGCCCTCCAAAGAAATGCAATTCTTTGTCTGTCCAAAATGCAAGTTAACTTTTCTGGCAGAATTTCCATTGAGTCCTATCTGTTTACATATGACATTGCATTTTTCATAGAGCTGACGCGTTTATTGTAAGCGACCTACAAGTGAAAAAATAACATTCAAGCTAAAAGAGAGTCGCCAAAGACCCTAGTGTAACAGGGTAAATAATACCTTGGTGATCAGGTAAAAACTACCTTGGTGATCGGGTAAATGCTACCTTGCAAACACAAGGGCAAAAGGATGAGAGTATAAATCATGAGAAGTTTGTAATTTGCAGAATTTGCAGGTGATTTGCACACATTCTCCTCGTTTAGGTTGCAGTTCTGCTCGACGATGAAACGTTGCGATGCACCTGAGTGAACTAATGCTGCAGGGACGTGCCTAACCCGGCACTGGAGGTTCGGGCAATAGCTGCTGCAGAGCACCGGTCACTCACTCCAGCATGTCACTGGGTTTGCTGGGAGAGCGCAGAGAACCCGTTTTTCTGCCTGACTAGGTTAGCCCTTCTTTCTTCTCTTGGCTCGCCTGGAAATAGGTGGAAACTGGCCTGAGGCGCTTCTCTTGTAATGGGGAAGAGAGTGGACAGCTGAGATGTGTGTGTGCACTTTTCCGCTGTGTCTGTGTGTTGTGTGACCTGACCTCACACACACACATTCACACTCACTCACTCTCCCTCTCTCTCTCTCTCTCTCTCTCTCACACACACACACCATTCCTTCTTTCATTTCCTGTGGAATCCTGCCCTGTGCCCGGCAGCAGCCTGCAGGGGGTTAGAGGTGAAGGGTCAGTGGCCTGCGAGACTGATCAATGTGGCCGTGCTGCCCGAGACTCCTGCTCTGTGGCTTCTTCTCTAGCTCTGTCCTCTCTGATCCTGGTCGCCTACGGCTGGGATTAGTTGTACCCACATGCAAGTTGTTGTTGTATGTACGTATGTGGGTGGGTGTGGGAGAGAGAGAGAAAGAGAGACGGAGTAGGAGACGAGCATAGGCTGAGAGAGAGTATAATGAAAGAGGAACATAGTGTGTGTGTGTGTGTGTGAGAGAGAGGTTGAAAGATGAACATTGAAAAATTGTGTTTATGCATGTTGTGTACCTGTGTTTTGGGGTCGGTGGAGTTTAGATATAATATCCAGATCCAAATGTACTATATTTGAAAACCAGAGAAAGAAATTTCCAGAAAAGCAAATGTGCTGAAAATAAAAGCGATTTTTTTCTACTCAATAAATATTTACACAAAGTCTACATCGCACAATACAAGGGGATAATCCACGGATATTCTGGCAACTCTAGGAAACGTTGTTATGGTCATAGCTTTCAGCCAGGCTTTTTGGTACTTTCCAAGCTGTGCTTGCCAATTTGTCGCAACACTTTTTTTTGCCCTCTGCTCCCACAAACCACTTTGATTGGTGAGTCGAGCTTCTGGCCATCTGTTCTGGGCTTTCAGCATCTGTGATTGGTGTTAATTTGCTCCGTCGGGTCATGGGGCCTTTGCCTGTGCTTGCTTTGGAGGGTCCCAAATTTGCAGCACACCTGAGCTGGTTGCAGAAAGTGCCCCCTGGTGTGCTGTTGAAAGGAAGTGGTCTCGATGGGGAGGGAGGGGGTGTGCTGGATGTTCACAGGCTAAGAGGAGATGGAGGTAGGGGTGAGGGAGGAGGTGGAGGTGGATGTATACGCGTGTGTGTTGGGGGGTGGGTGTCGTACTGAAGTGGCTGTGGATCGGATGAGTGCTAGAGGGCCTCTGGAAGGATGGCATAGTATTACACGCCACGCAGAGCTCTCTCCTTTTGTCTGGCGTCGCTTCCTTTGTCCAGTTGAATTTGGCCATAGAATGAACACGCAACAGTTGGTCGGCAAAGGCGTTCTTGTTCCCGAGCCGCATGTGCAGGTACACACACAGCTGCTACCTCCTCCCCACAACAGCTCTTTTGTTCCAGACTTTCTCATGACCTGTGACCTGCCTCTGCGGCTTGGTGTAGATTGGGACTCAGGTGATATCCTCCATCATTATACGTCCTTGTCCATGTCAAACACCTACACATACACCTATAGACACACACATCTATATGCAAGCACACACACACACACACACACACACACACACACTTGGAAATTAATGATTTTGAGCTGTAGGCCCAATGGTATGCCATAGTGAAATATTGCAAATTTCCAACACTTTGCCATACTTATAATTAAATTGTAATGATACTTCTGTCTTGAAATATTGTGCATAAGTGCCAAATGTTTGGCATTAAAGAATAGTAAACAAATTAAGGGAAAACAAAAAATAATATTTGCTATATTATAAACCCCCTTCCCCAAACACACATACAATAGCTGAGAAACAGAGGAATATTAACATTGTGCTTATGTTGTGTGTTGTGGCTACGGCATCTTACTGGTGAGCTGTTGCTCTTGCTGCAGGAGCGTGAATAATGGCATCAGATTAAAATATTAACATATCACGCCCAGAGGTGCCAGCACACCGCTATCGAGGTTAGAGAAAAAGAGTGAGAGAGAGAGAGAGAGAGAGAGAGAGAGAGAGAGGTAAGAGGGAGGAAAAGAGAGCAAGTTCATCTCGGACCTTGCCCGACCTCTCCGGGCCACCGGTGACGGTGATCGGCGCTGGAGGAAAGAGAGAGCGAGAGAGAGGGAGAGAGAGAAAAAAGCCGTCTGCTTGCAGGGAAAACAGACAGAATGTTCTGTCTGCGTGGCGGATTACCGCAGCTATTTCCAGAGGCGCGGGACTTTCGGGGCAACATGCCACTGGGGACAGCTGTGCACGGAGCCCGGCCCAGATTGACTGACTTTCAGAGGGCGCCGGGGGCTGAGCAGGGATGGAGCAGGAGAGAACCGGAGGTAGGCAGGCCGCCTGCCCGCCCTGATGCCCCTACTGAGGATGAGGGCATCGGGGCTGGGGTGACTGGGGACGGACGGAGGCAGGAGGAGGAGATTCATGGAGGTGTGGAGAGTATTAATGGAAAATGGATCAGCCATGCATTAGCGCTATTAGTGCTATTAATGCTAATACTAAAAATGACTCAAAACGGTATCCTTTGACAGTGCCACTGTGTTGACTGTCATGGCGTTCACAGCACGTTGAGTTTAGCTGGGATTCAGTGTAATGTTAGATCAGGTTAGATTAAACTTAAGCTGACTGGAGTCTCAAACACATTTGGATGATCAGTTGAACGCCACCGGTGTCTTTCGAGGAACTGTTGGTGTGCAGGACCCGTTCAGGCAGAGGCGTCCACTGCTAAGCAAGGCCAGCAACCTGGGGACCAAGAGGAGAAGTGGGTCAGGCCGGCTTGGGTCAGACAGTGTGTGCGTGTGTGTGTGCATGTGTGTCTGTGCAGAGGCGGCCGGGTTCGGAGAGGAGCAGATCGGAACAGAGAGCAGAAACGTGTCTGTCTGCAGGGCTGAGCCAGGGGTTGGGCTGTGTGTGTGTGTGTGTGTGTGTGTGTGTGTGTGTGTGTGTGTATCTGAGTGTCTAGGGGGCGAGCGAGGATAGGTTCTGAATCACACTGTCTGTAAAAGTGGGTCAGCTTGGAGCGAACTGCACAAGAGATTATATGCAGACAGCATTGCTCGGGGCAGGAGTTTTTTTTTTTTTTTTTTTTTTTTTTTAGACAGATTTCACATGAAACAGTTTGAGGCAAACACGATGAAACCATGCATATTTTCAGATGCCTCTCTGATTAGCAGAGCCATATGTTTCTGCGACACATGAGAGCTGCAGTAAACTTGCAATAGCCCCAGTTGTTATATATTTATCTGTAACAGGGTGAGACCCGCCACTATGCTTTTATATTCATGTTAATGTAATGGTAGATAATGCTAGATAAATATTCTAGTATTCTATCAGTAAGGGTGAAACTTCTTGACCCATGGCATGCTTCTTGGGGAAGTCTCTCTCCACACACCAGCCCAATCCAACCAGACTTAGCTGGTAGAGACCTACAAGCAGCACAAAACACAGAGCTGACATGATCTTTATTTGCTCAACTGCACAGATAGACAGAGAGGGGGAGGGGGGGTGAGAGAGAGGGGGGATGTATAGGAAAGCTGTGGAATGGAATGGGTACAGTATATGTTTAAATGCTGGAACAGTTGAAGAGGACATGGTAAATTACTGAGCATTCAGTGCTTCTGCTTTCTGAGTTACCATACCAAAATGCAGAGAGGGAGGGAGGGAGGGAGGGAGGGAGAGAGAGAGAGAGGGAGAAGCTATGTGACTGCCATTTATAATTTTAGATCAAAGCAGCAAATCGACTGACACAAGAGTGTCTGCATGTAGGATGAGATTATTGAGGGTAATTTGAGGTTCAGCATCTTTAGCCTGTAATCCTCAGTACATAAATCTTCCCATGCACTAATAAAACTGTATAACATATTGTATAGCTTTACATGCTATAGCATTATATCTTAATCGTATCATATTGCATCGTTTATCATCTTAACTCATCATATATAGAGCAGGGATAACATTAGCTATTTTTATAGTAGTTTTATGGTCATTTTTTACTTGCAAGTGCAATATAAAAGCACTTATGTATGTTTCCAATCCAATGAATGTATTCAAATGTGAGATATCACCTAGAAAACTTCACACTGATTCATGTAAACAGTGACAGTGAAGTAGAGGGCTCAGAGCCTCGTTGTGAGGTTGGACTTTGGTCAGAATTAACTGGCTTCATCTTAACTGAATGACTAGTGGACGAGAGTGAGTGAGATAGGGAGAGGGAGAGGGAGGGGGTGAGAGGAGAGGAGGTGGTAGAGGGGGAGAGAGGGGGCGATGGTGGTGAGTGTCCCACTCCGGCATAGTGCATGGAAAGAGGCAGTACTCACTTCACAGAGAGAGAGAGAGAGAGAGAGAGAAGAGTGTGCGTGTGTTTGGGGAGCTTTCGGCACGAGCTCTTTGTGTCCTCACACTTTTTCAGACACACACACAGACAGACACACACGCTGTCTCTGACTAGGCATTGTCTCTCACTCTCTTTTTCTCTCACTCTCTTTCTCTCTCTCTCTGCATGCGTGCAGTGAAACCTGCTTTAGCTTGTTGTGTTGGGAGGTGGCAGTCTCCGGGAGACGCTCAGCAGACGAGTGGGGAAACTGGATTTATCTGACTAAGAAAAAGAACAAGACAGAAACCGCACAAAGAGCCACCACGGACAGAGGAGGTGCTGTAGAGCTCAGAAGAGAAGAGGTGGGGGGGTGGGGGTCGTTTCTCTCTCTCTCTCTCTCTCTCTCTCTCTCTCTTCCCGTCTCTTCCACTCGCACTCCCAGAAGAGGAAATGAAGGGAGCAAACTTAACTTGACAGAAGGAAGGAGGGACACAGGACTAACTTGTGTGAACTGCTCGGTAAGCACACGCCGTCAAAGGGACTGAGTCTCGCACTGGTGCATGTTGTCTGTGTGTTCTTTTGTCACGGTGCGACTGATTTAGCTGGAAGATAATCGGTAAGTTTAAAAAGTGTGAAAGTGAATGCGCATGTTGCCTAGCGTTAAGTGTTTGTTGGTAAGTGAATGTCCAGTATACGTGTGATACGCAGTCAGTATGTTGCCGTTGCTTCAAACGTGATATTTAAAAAGTGTTATTATATAATCTGTTTTGTGTTGTGCACTGCATGTTATTTTGTGTGTCCCATTCTATATGCAAATATGTGATTGTGTGTGTCTGTGTCTGTGTCTGTGTGCGTGTATGTGAGAGAGAGTGGCTGATCACTGGGTGATGTATGGTTAAGTTTCACAGAGACTCAGCTGTTCTGATTCTCCCAGGGCAGTGTCTGCGTCTCTTTTGTTCAGACGTCCAGACGTCTCTATGTCTAGAAATAGAAACTCTCCTTCTTTTTGTCTCTCTTTCTCTCTGTCTTTCCCTCCCTCTCTCTCTGTCTCTTCCCCTCTTTTTCTCTCTCTCTCTCAAACACCCACTCTCACACACACAAACACACACACATACACACATACATGCACTCACACACACAAACACACACACATACACACATACACACACACACATGCACACACACACACACACACACACACACACACACACACACACACACTTATTCAATAGAGGCAACAGAGGACACCTCACAACTGTCAGTTCCTATCTCTTGCTGATGTGGTCAAGGCCCTGGCATCTGTGCCCTCAGCTAACTGAGTAGGAATGAGGCATACAATACAAAACTCAGTGCAAGTCTATATTGGCATCATCTGGTTTTAGTTCCAAACACTACCACAGGCTTTTAAAGTACATGTCTATAACACCTTCCATTTAATGGTATATTCTTATAGCACTGTTGTCAGCCATAGATTACAGGCTCAGATGAGTCCATTCTTTTACTGAGAGAGACAGCAGGAATAATGAGTTGCTAAACATCCTCTGGTGCCAATAATGAGCGTCAAATATTCACCACTTATTCACAGTGACAGGGATCTGGGGGGGTATAAGGAAATGTTGCAGTTATTGTCATCCTCACGGCTAAATTGCTGAAACCACCGGATATGGAGTTATAAATATGGAGAATATTAATGTGCTCAGGCAAGTCTACTTTACTCTAGAGGAAAGGTTACCATTTTTCCCCATTTATCAAGGATGCATTGATGTAGTCTATATTATGTAAAGGATAATGGACGACACGGAGTTCAGTTCACAGAAAGAAATGCACGTTCGAGGTGGTAAAACGGCCCCGACGCGCAGCGGAGAACCGAACGTGGAGTCCATTATCCCGCTTATTCCACTGTTGCCACTTGCGTTATGTTCATTTCCTGTTATAATTTAAACGTTTTAATCGCTAAAACGGTCTTGTTTGTAGAACTACTTCTTTCCGCCACATATCAACTAATTTCTCAACTTGCTGGACAAACTACCGTTCTAAATGGATGGTTGCTATGGCCAAAGGCCAGTCGTTAGTTCCATCCCGTTGTCAAGCAGGCATATCCCAGAATTCTGATGAACCTTAGCTTTGAAACATCACTATGTTACTTAGCCTACTGCCATCCAACTAGCTAAAAGCCACCTCCGTCATATGCTACAGTGTTGCTATGTTCTGAACGTCTATATTTTACAGCTCTGATACAAGGTGACAATTCTTTTAAACTTCACAACGAGTTAGGCGAATTAATATACGTAGTTAATTAATTCTGTTATTAAGTAATATTAAGTGTGATACACATGACAATGGGAAATTCAACCAAGCAGTGGAATAAAGTCAAGTATAGAATTGTATAGCTTAGTTTATTGGGTGAAGTATCAGCAGGTAAAGTGGTCTATAGGCGACATCCTCTGGGTCTGGAGATCTTTATCATTAGGGCTTAGTTTATCTGAGTTATGGAGTGCTGCACTCAACACTCAATCCAGAATAGCCCAATAAGTGATACTTTTTTGTGTGTGCATTGACTGTGTACTAGTACTAATATCACTTCTGGTTAATAGGACTTAGTTGGAGTATGTGTATGAAGTCTTAGTATAAGGGCTTGGAGTGTGTATGATGATTGTGTGTGCACAATCTGTACATGCATGTATGCATGTGTGCTAGTCTAGAGTGTGTAGAGAGAGAGAGAGAGAGAGAGAGAGAGAGAGAGAGAGAGAGAGAGATGGTTAACCACCAGAGGTTTGCAAACACACAGGGTGTCCAAAAGGATATCCTGTAGGGAAAGAGCTCAGAATAGCCCCACTTTTTTACTTCATTCTTTACTCAGAGAGAGAAGGAGAAAGAGACAGATGACCAAAGCCACATAGACTGATTCACAGTAAGAAAGCACAAGATACAACAACGACAGCATACATCAGGCCCTGCAAACATACAGGTAGTGTGATAGAGGTAGAGAGATAGAAAGAAAGACAGAGAGACAGAGAAAGAGAGAGTCGAGAAAAGGTGAGAGATAAAGGAGTGCACAGGGTGAGAGGGAGGGCGGTGTGTTTCTGCCGTTGGCATGCCTCGCATTCTTAGCAGCTGACCTCTGTGGAAAATAATAACAGGCGCGCGTGAAGCTCCCCCCGGCCCATGACGCCTCGCAGCAGCCAACCACCCCGAAGCACTTAACTTCCCCTCAGAGTCCTGACCAGCGCCAGCTCCTGATCTTGGGCACTCGGTTGTGGTTCAGTGTGCGTATGTGTTTCAGTATGTATGTATGTATGTGCGTGTGTGTGTGTGTGTGTGTGTGTGTGTGTGTGTATGTGTGTACGTGTGGTGAATCACGGAGGAAAGCACTTTTTGCTGTTGTCTTGGCTCTTTGATTTTATTCTCTCAGAGCTGACACCTCTCTTTTCTCTTTGGCGTGAATGAATGGAATGCTGTTGCTTCTCGCTTTTCTTTGTTTTTCTGTCTCACTCTCTTGGTTTTGTCACTTTGTTGTTTTACACATCTTTTTTTAGAGTGAGAGAGAGAGAGTTCTGGGTTGGCACACAGGTGGAAAACTGAGAGTGTCACCTGAGAGAATGTGGTCATGATTCCCACAGGCATTTGGGGTGTGTGTGTGTGTGTTTGTCTATGTTTGTGTGGCTGCATGTATGTATTTGCATGGGTGGAAGAGGAATGGGGTTGGTTGAGTCATTTTTTTGTGTTTACAAAAGCTTTAGGATAAGGTCACTGTTAGGCTCTGGTCATTGCAAGATGACAGTTCACTGTAGGGTCAGCTCCTCACTCCTCTGGCCCTGTGCAGTGTCACTAGCGGGGGTGGACAAGGGAGAGGGGAGGGGGGAGTCTCTAGGACGGGCATCACCAGTTCCAAAGTATTCCTCTTCTGCATGTGAATTTGCATTCATATTTCATCATTTCGCTTTGACGCGCTTATCCAGAGAGAGTATATGGAAGGTTGCAGACGTTTTTTTTCTTTCACGTTTTGAAAAGAGAGTGACAGATGATTTCAGTAGGCGCTCTCCCAGGATGCATGTTTTTGCCCTCTCTGTGCTCAACAAAGGCTTGTTGCTTAGGGCAACCAACGGTCATGCCTTTTATTCTCTGGCCCAAAGGGAAGCAGCCGCTGCCCAACCCTCTCGGCCTTTCTTCTCCCTCCTTTGTTGCTCCTCACTTCTCCTCAGTTTTCTTTTTTTTGTTTCCGTTGTATTTCTTTCCTTCGTTGAGAACAAGTCACAAGCGTGGTACAGTTTCTTTTTAAACGTTGGAATAAACGTTTTAAACGTCTCAAATAAAGCGTAATGATAATGCAACGATCGGACAAACTATAACTCTTGAAGCGCAGCCAACACGAAAATGTGAGGAGGTACTCTTGTGCTCTCCAGTTGGAGAGGTGAACTCAAATGTAAACACGGTGGAAACCATTTGTTTTTGAGTGTCTATTTGGATCCATCACTGGCACGTCAGCACTCTGTTTTTTGTGTTTTTTTCCTACAGAAGGTCACTCCTCTGACGTCAGTAGAGGAGAGTGTACTTTAGGGTACGAGGCAGACAGAGAGAGAGTGAGAGACAGATAAAGAGAACTCCCGCAGGATGGACACGACGACCGTTTAATGCTCTAACACCCCGGGCCTTACCCCCCCTCTTGGGGGAGCGGAGAGGTGAACTGTGCTTTGTCTCACCTCTCAGCCTAGATGAGCGTATGCGTCGGCACTTTAACACGAAAGCACTTAGGGTGTCATCAAGGCCAGCCAAGCCCGTAACTGCAGATAAAGAAGCATGAAGCTCACAAGGACCACTTAGATTTAAGCCCACTCATTTATTAACTGTAGGGATTTTGAGCCCATTGTGCCATGACAAGCCCCCACAGTGAGGAAACGCACACATGAACACAGTGTCATTTTGTGTGTGTGGAAGAAACACAGCTTGAGTGTCTGTCTCCCTCTCCACCTCCTTGTCTCTTTCATTTGCTGTGCTGAGCCTCTTCACAGGTCACCCATGTGAACACTCTATATGTTATTTTATAAACTAAAACAGGAGTCTAATCTACAAAGACTTGCCATCTGCCTATAGCAACATGCTATCTACCACCAGGTAGTTCTTTATCTTCCTAAAGCCAAATCCATTTTATTTTTCATATCGTAGCTGCCCAAACCTGTAGCTTAATCAAAGTCCTTTTAGGCAAGTCCCTCTACTCTGCGGCCATTTGACAACGCTTTTTGGGCACTCATCGGGCATCCATTTCGGCAGAAATGCGCGTGCGCAAGGCTTCACGACACCAATCTTGCTCCGGCGGCGACATCACAACACATGATTGGCACGATGTCTTCACAACACACCATATGATTGGCTCAATGTATTCACATCACACCACATGATTGGCTCAATGTATTCACATGTCGACGTTTTGCCGAGGAAGGGGTGGGATATGTGTAGACAACGGCCATATTGGCGTGACAAACTAGCCCCATGCATTTTTCTATGGAGTATTTTTTGAGTGCTGTGTCTCCACATTAGAAAGTCTCTGGCTTAATCTAGATAATGACGAGGATAGTCCTTGCAGTAGGGTACACGAATGGTGAGGGAGAAATCAGGCAGAGACAGCAGGTTTAAGAGGGCCTACGGTGTTTTATTTACAACGTGACAAAATAATTACAATACAGTCCATAATTCCTATCCGACACTCTGTCGCACCCGACGTGAGGTAAAAAGAAAATGACAAACAAAACATTTAACAGACACAAATATTTACAGGTGTCTCATGGCTAGGCTACATGCCACTATATAAAGCAGACCACCTCCCCTTGAGTTAAACAATTGATTTTTACCTTTCTGCAGTTCATTCAACCGTTCTCTGTGTCTGGCAATACCACTTTTAGCTCCAGCATAGCATAGATCATCGAATCGGATTAGACCATTAGCATCTCGCCTGCTAGCATCACATTTAAAAGTGACTAAGATTTCCGGTAATTTTCCTATTTAAAAGTTGTATCCTCTCAAGTTAGAAACTGTAACAAGACTAACGGTGGGTTTCCACACAGCGAAACACCTCGCGAATTTCGGCCAGCGAAATTTCGCCTGGGGACATGACGGCCAAACCGCTAACCTTTTGACTGCAGTGTCTAGCCAGTGGTGGCAAGCGAGCTAATTAGGCTAATCAGCTAGTTCAAACGTTTAAGTACTTAATGAAGATAGACAGGGGTCTTTATGCCTAAGCCTGAAGGCTAAGTTGATGTTGCCTATAAACAACAATTAATGTTCATAGAAACAACAAGGTCAATAAGATATATTTATATAAATATATATTTATTATTAAATATAATATATTTCATACCTGTGTTGCAGCATGTAGCCTAGCTGTCTAGCTAGGTTTACAATGCAATCCAATGTCCGAACATACTAGCAGTTCGCCTATCAGCTAGCTAAAAAGTTTGAGTGTTTAAACTAACAAATATATAGTGGTCTATTTAGTGGTCGATGTGCTCTGACTAAGTTTGTGTGGCATATGAACCGCAATTCGTGTTGATACAAGTGCCAATGTTCGTGTAGAAACATTTTAATCACATACAAATTTTCGTGTTACAGCACAGGTAGTCTCCGCCATCTTGGTCAGACTTTTTTGTAACTCCCGCCTCCAAACACAAACACGCGGATCTGATTGGTTCTTGAATGGTCCTCATTTAAATAAAGTTAAACTTTCGCCAACTTTGTTTCGCCTGCCTCAGCAATTCGCTCTCATTTCGCCCAACCAGGGCGAATTTCGTCTCCATTCAACCTCAATGAGAGCGACGCGAAATTTCGGTGTGTGGAAACCCACCGTAATAAAAAAAGAAACATGGCGATTTTCTAGGCTGATTTGACATGGAACTATACTTTCATTCCAGCGTAATAATCCAGTCACTAACCAATTCGTCTGCTGCAGCTTAACCTTGTTAGCCTAAGGGGACTATTTTCAGGTGCTGCGTGATATCATTGTGCTGCCGCGCCCATGGTGTTTCTTGATTATTACGCTGGAATGAGAGTATAGTTCCATGTCAAATCAGCCTAGAAAATCGCCACGTTTCATTTTCCGTTTGTCTTATTACACTTTCTATCTCGAGAACAGACAAGTTTTAAAGGGAAACTTGGCAGGATTTCCCCCTCTGCTGGAGAAATTGTGCATTATGCTATTTCAAACTGTGGGAAAAGGTAACGATAAAGCACATGGATTTGTTTACAAGCTAGCGAACGGTTAGCATAAATTTGGCAGAACTATGTGGATGTTACAAGGTAAGAAACACGATTTAAAACGAGTTTCTTGTTTCTCACTTCTCTTTCCGGGACAGTAGTCTCAATGTTGCAAGGTTGGTTTTCCGCCTGGGGACGCTAGGGGCAGCGGGGAAAGTCACCATTTTCACCGGAACAGGTCATTTAACCATCCAAATGATTTCTAAACGGATTTATTACATTGAAATAGTTGCCAAGTTCCCCTTTAAATAGGAAAATTACTGGAAATCTTAGTCACTTTTAAACGTGATGCTAGCAGGCGAGATGCTAATGGTCTAATCTGGTTCAATGATCTATGCTAGGCTAGAGCTAAAAGTGGTATCGCCAGATTCAGAGAACGGGTGGAAGAACTGGAGAAAGGTAAAAATCAATTGTTTAACTCAAGGGGATGTGGAAAATGAGTGTAATTCCCCAAATGGTGGAATATCCCTTTAAATGGCCAATTAACTAATTACTTCCGCCGACACCGGCGGATTCCAAACTCTCGCAAACAGGCACACCGCCCTAACTGACGGACATCTAAAGCAAAAATCATGACATCAAACTTACCATAGAACACACCCAAAACATAGCCTACATGATCAAATATTAAACAACATTCCTCGCGCGCAAAAGGAACGCACCTAGGGCTGGGACGGTATGGATGTTTTCTTACCGCGGTCAGTAAGCAAGAAATCAAGAAACCGCCGTTTTGCGGTATACCCCACCAAAAAAAAATTGATTATGGATAATTAATTTTGTGCCGCCATCAGCCATCACAGCCAATTAAACTTTAGGCAGCTGCAGCAACTTCAAAGACCACTGGACCAAATGCTTCAGACATGAAAGAAATAAGCAGTTTATCAACAAGGCTATCATGATTTAAGAACTGTTACAGTCATGACGCTTATGCTAATGTTACAACGGTGGGCTACCGCACGTTTTAATGGCTGTATCAGGTTGTAACAAAGGCAGGTCCGAGGCTAGCCTAGACCTACATGTCGCTGTTAAGTTAAATTCTTAACAAACTAGAACATATTTTGTAATTCTTTCATGAACTAAACATGTATGACTCCTTTCTGGACAAATTTCACAGCTTTCACGTTTAACAGCTTTATGTAAATCGAGTTTGAATGGAGAGAATAGAAAAGTGTTACGATTGTGCCAGTTCTCCCCATTACACATGACATTGCATAGGCCTACGTGTACACATGTGCAGGCCAATTATAGTGGGATTCAACTTCATGTAGCCTAGGCTAGCCACCTGCAGACGTCTAAGCTGACTGCATAACTCTGAGATTCTGCTATGTTTTCAAACCGGAATTGTGCATATGTCATGGTTGAAAAAACTTCTAAATTTTTTTTTGCGGTGATGACAGTGACAAGCTCAGACCCGCGGTAGGTACCCGTGACCACGGTATTGCGGTAATGCGGTTACCTTCCCAGCCCTAAAACGCACCCAACACAATGAACACGCACGCATAATAATTCAGGAAATTGACGTGACATAAATCAATAATCAAATAATAATCAACAGTCATAGTGTGATGTGCTGCTGAGGCGGCACATGGTCACAGTCCTGTACCGAGGTCATAGAATAAGCCTTGTTTCATAATCAGCACCAGAGCGTATACTCAATTATGCTGATGGTGCTTGTTTAGTTTTACCCTATTCAGTAGTTTCGACCCTCTTCAGCTCTTTACATTGAGGTAGGATTTTTATACAACTTCCATTTCAAAATATACTATAATATAAAGATGTAATGTGAAATGTATGTAGTGTAGTGCTCTGGACCCACCAGAGGCACTTGAAGCCCCTGACGAGGCCAGGAGCCGTGCTGAACGCTGGTTCGCAGTCTGGCAGCATGTTGGTTGAAGCAGGCTCCATCTCTGCGCCACTGCTTGACACCTATTTTCTCGTCCTCTCCCACTGAGCACCTAATCACAAGCCTGGGCTTGTGTGAAAAGATCACCAAGGAGATGTGTTCCACTGACAGCTGTTTTGCTCTTCTCCTCTGACTGTCAGAGCGTGATGATGAATTTTCCTGCTCAGAGACTTTTTTGCTTATTGTTTTTTTCTTTTTTTTCCCCGTTGTGAATGGAGGGATGATTGGTGGGCTCAGGGGTTGCAGTCTGTCAGCCAGGGGGAAATGCTCACTGCTGAGAGTGCCAATGCCTGGCCAGGTGGCCTTTGTCCATGTCTCAGACCCGCACCACCACAAGCCCAGAGGCACGGACAACTCCTAGAGGACCCACATCTCTGGCACAGTCCACCCCACTGCTGTATGTGTCTCCTGGGTCAGTGAGTGGCACAGTCCACCCCCTCACTGCTATTAGCCTATGTGCATCCTGGGGTAGTGAGAATGGCTCAGTCCATATCACTGTGTATGTGTTTCCTGGGAAATGAGAATGGCACAGCCTCACAGCAGTACAGACATGCACTGCTCAAAGGTTCTCACAGGCTCAGGAGGAATGGTTGTGTGAACTGCATAAACGTAGCCACTAGGACCTCATTTGGGTTTCGCTAGTGGAATTACCAATGCACCAAACCTGGTGCTGCTCCAGGCTCAGTGTCCACCCACACCTCTCAGTTTTCTCTCTGGAGTCTTCCTTCTCTCTTCTACCAACTACCAGACCAATACATCATGACACAGTGGAGCTGCACACTGAGTACGAAGTGCAAACAGCATATTTCCACCTTCTTTTTGATTTTGCAAGACGAGCCACAGGAACATGTGAAAAGTGCAAACCTCTATCAGTGCGTCAAATGAAATCAAATACTCCCGAGTACTTGAGAACAAATCATTTCGTATCCTTGCTGGACGCTCCCAGGCAGGTACGCACACAGCCCACGCTGTCAGGTTTTAATGCACTTATGACAGATGTCCAGGTGATACAGGAGATGCAGAAACAGGAGCCACACGTGTGACAGCTGTTGGAGGACATGGATGCTCCTACCCGGTTTTATTCTGTGGAAACAAACAAATAATAGCCTTTTCTTGGAAAGGTCTCCTTTGAAAGTGTCGTAACTGATGGTAATTTTGATACCACAGATGGTGGTAGGGAAAATCAGGAATAGAGTTTGGAAATGTTTGGAAAAATCAGGAACAAAGAGTTATTTACAATGATGTGCATCAAGGGAGAGACAGCATGACTTTGCATGAAGATGGCATAATGTGCAATACGTTTTTATTAACACCCAACTAGTACAAGATATTTACTAAATACAGTACTTCTTATTCCGAGTATTCTGCATTTTCTAATCAGGTAACCTGCTGTGGAACAGCTTTGCTCAGTTTCCCTTCATTTGAAGTAAAGAAATGTGTGATCCACTAGGCTTTCATGTTAGGAATCCTCAGTTGTGGTGATACGTGTGACAGAAAGAGACATGGCTGCTTATTGGTTTGAGAGTGATGAGAATCTGGATCATTTCAGAAACACCTCTTTGGTTCTCAGTAGATAATTCTTACAAGAGGGTCCTAGTCTAAGCACAAGGGTAGTTAAGCAAAAAGGTTGTTCAGTATGAATACAGAGGCACTCAGGAAATGAGACACACACACACACACATACACTAACACAGACACACAGTTTCATGTCCTACCAAGACTATCATTCTAAAGAAAAATAAGCAGTGGATGCCAGGTGGTGACAGACGCATAGGGTGAGGTAAAGAGGGATAATAAACAGGTGAAGGAGAGATATAAATTGCTCTTTTGTGGGGCTCGTTTGCACAAGGCGAGAGATAGCAACAGAGCCAAAATTCATGTGAGATGCATGGTGTTTATACGGAAACTCCCAGCACAGAAGAATTAAATCAACCTTCCACAGTTTCTTTTCCTCCCTAGGTTTTTCTTCCCCTTTCTCTCTCGACATATTTCTTTGTCCCACAAGTCTCTTTTCTTTTTATTTATTTATTCTAAATAATGAAATTATTTATTATATATTGAAAATCTAAAAAATGAAACCAATCTCTCTCTATATATATTTCTTTCCTTCTCTTTTTTCTCCCCTTTCTCTCACCATCATTTATCTCTCCCACAAGTCTTTTCTTTTCATTTATTTTAAAGAACGGAATAGAATATAGAAAAAAGAAAGAATTCAATCTCTATATATTTATTCTCCCCTCCTTTTTTCTCCCACTCTTTATTTCTCCCTCACTCTCCCCCACTTCTCTTTTCTTTTCATGTGTTTTGTTCTGCCCTTTTTTCTTTTTTTTTTCTGTCTCTCTCCATCTGCCCTGCTCTGTTGATTTGTTCTCTGTGCCCAGCCCGCTGCAGACAGACTGCAGTTAGAGGAGTCAGACTCGGTCAGAGGAGGCTGATTTAGAGTCGTGCCGTCGTGCCCTCCCCCTCTCCCTCCTTAGCTTGTGATATATGGACAACTGTAGATACACATTACAGCAGGCGTGACCCAGCCTATGCTCAAGAAATGCCTGTAACGTCCAGCCCGTCTGTCCTCCAGATGCGGCAGGGGGCAGAACGTCTTCTATCGCTCTCTCTCTCTCTCTCTCTCTCTCTTTCTCTCTCTCTCTCCACGCCCGTCTCTCCGCCATTTACTCTGGACGACCGCCACGGTGACGCTCAAGTCGGACGGGCCCGTTTTTCATTCAGGGCAAACAGTGCTTTTGAATCGATTGGCCGCGGACATTTCCAAACTCCACTGGGGGGGGGGTAGTCAGCCGATCGGACAGTCTGTCCTTTCACTGTCCCAAAGAGTCTTGCTCGTTTGTGGGGTGAAAAAACCAGCCGGTTTATCATTACCCAGAATGCCAGGCGGTGGTGAGAAGGGTGCTCTGTTGCGCCACGCAAGTCAATCAGCTCTTGCTAAGGCCCAAGTTGTTTTTTCTTTTCTGTTTTTTTTTTTTTTGCACTGACACCATTTAAAGTTACACAGACTACAATGCCTAAGGCCTAGTCTGACCCAGTAGTTTAAAAATACTGCCGTGCTGTTCTTTTAGCCATGTCTGTGTCCCAGTAGATTGATGTTTATCTCAGACTGGCAACTGGAGCCTCTCGTCCCAAAGTCGAAAATAGAAACGGAGCCTAATGTTTGATAACAGAGCAGCTGCAGATGCATAACTTGTTGTCGTTCCGCGCCTAAAAATAACCCAACCGTTAAACCCCAGCCCACTTCACTCGAGGTAGTTCTTATCTCCTCCATTGTTACCATGGTTTCTTGTGCAACTAGGGTGAGTTAAAGTATCCGATGGCCTCTCGGAAGGAGAACTCAAGGACAGGGTTCGGAGGCTAGCAAGTCCAGATAGCAACTGACCCAAGCTGGAACATGGTGCTCACCCCAGGCGTACATGGCTTTGTGGCAGTCTCCGGAGGAGCAGGGAGGTGGTTGGGTTGGAGGGAAGAGATGTGATCGTAGAGCTGGGATCTCCGTTCAGCCTGTCCCCCCACCCACCGTCTCTCTGATGGTTCGTGAGAAAGGCAGGAAGTTGGCTTTGGTGGTGGAGAGGTTTCGCAGGGTCAGCCCCCAATGCGCGCAAGGGATGAGTGGATGGGTGGTGGTGTCGGATTGGAGAGAACACGGTGTCCAGATGCCAGAGTCGCCATTTTGCTTCCCATGGCCTTCCGTCTCCCATCAATGCTTGACCAGTCACACTCCCACCCATCCAGATACACATACACACACGCACACGCAAACACACGCGCACACACACCCACTTACACACACACACACACACACACACACACACACATGCACACACACAAACCCACACACATGCTAGGCCTAGCTTTTGGGAGGGAGTTTTAGGCAGGCTTTGTTCCAAGTTCTTTAGACCTCTTTTCTAGGTGTCCGAATTCTCTGAACTGTGTTTCACTGGAACTCCCAGATGGAAATAGTTTTTGCTGTTGTGTGTTCCTGCTTAAGTTGCATCTTGTAACACCAGTTTGAAACTCTGAGTCGTTTGAAGATCAGTGAGTAGTTATTTTACTAAGGCATCTTTTACAAGAGAGTTCTTTGTTCTTAGAATTAGATAATATGCCTACAATACAAGACTATCTTTTGTGTTATGTATTTATATGTGTTTCTTAGTGTTTAGCTTTATTGTTAGTTGGTAAATTATGTTTTATGCACACCAAGTGTTAACCTTGCACTCATAAATTGCAAGAGCTGCTTCTTGTCTGTCACTTTCCTCTTGTGTACATGTGACCTCTTGGCAGATACATGTCATTCCTGGCCATGCCTTGAGATAATACAGTATGTGCTGTAAGCCTGCACTTCTCACCTCTGTGTGTGTGTGTGTGTGTGTGTGTGTGTGTGTGTGTGTGTGCTTCAGTCCTTCCCTCTGTGCCTCAGTGCAAGTGCTATGAACTTCATGAACCTTTAGTCTTGGTGTTTGTGCGTTTCCTCAGTGTGTGTGTACAAGCACATAGATGCAAACACACAGCACACACAAACACACACACACACACACACACACACACATACACACCAAAACCCCCACACACACACACACACACACACTAAAAACACACACACACTGGAGGACAGGATGCGGCACTAGCTGGCACGTGGAGCCGCTCTCCCATCAGAGGAAGTGTGGAAGGAGAGAGAGATACAGAGCGAGGGAGAGGGAGAGAGGGAAAGAGAGAGAGAGCGAGGGAAAGAGAGAGACAGAGAGAGAGAGGGAGTGCGAGAGAGAGAGGGAGTGAGAGAGAAGGAGAGAGAGAGAGAGCAAGAGCGCTCCAGGGCACCGGCAGGCCTCAGTCTCCTATGTGGGCAGGAAAAGCAAACAGTGGTCAGGTTGAAATACGGTCCACCCTCCACCGCGTTTACTCCCCCACCCCTCCCCCTCTCCCCATTCCTTCTGAGCAGCCATAGCCCTCATCTCTCCAGTGGAGACTACGCTTCCATCCTTGAACACTCGAGCATAGAGCACGTCAGCCTGTCCCCCATTGTGTGTGTGTGTGTGTGTGCGTGGGTGTGTGTGCGTGTGTGTGGGGGGGTGGGTGTGGGTGTGTGTGGGGGGGTGGGGTTTTGATGTTTGGGCGAAGGTGCCCCTCCCAGCTCCCCTTCACTTCAGGTGGCAGGTCGTTAGGCGGCTGCATGCTGCAGTATGTCACGGCGCAGAGTGGTGTGGCCATGTGGCTCTCGACTCTGCCCCCGCCGACCGGCCAGCCGGGAGGAGATTAACGGTGTGTGTGCGGCTGCCGACAGGCGGAGAGAGTGATGTTGGGGAGGAGGTGAGGCAGAGTTTGTGTGTGTGTGTGTGTCGTGGATTTTGGAGTGTGTGTGTGTTGAGAGGGTTTTGGGGAGCCGAGTGGAAGGGCCATCAATTCCCTGTGGCCGAGCCCATTTCTCGTTCTCATCACTTCAGTGACTGCCTGCCAGCCCGACATGTCATTATATATCAGAACTGGGAGCACAAGCAAAAAGGTCAGATGACTGTGCTCACCATGCTCGTATGTACACGCGCACACACACACACACACACACACACACACACACGCGACACACATCTTGAAAACAACAGGCCTGGTTGGCTGTTTACTCACCATACACATAAGCATATACACCATTGACACCATAAAAGGATCCATTTTTATATTTTCTCACCCCATGAAATGATAAATGCTAGCCTGGTATATTCATGCATGTATGAGTATGTATGTAAGTGTGTATCTATGTATATATGTATGTATGTATTTTGTATGTGTAGGTATGTATGCATGTATGTATTCACCTATATGTATGTATGTGTATGTAGGTATGCATGTACTGTATGTATGCACGTGTCTATGTGGATGTATGTAAGTTCCAAGAGTGGGCCTCCTACTGAGTTTCTCATTGCTAAAGGCGTCAGACGGACACGGGTGCTTTAGAGTCCACTGCTGCTCTGGAGGGTCTGTGGGTCTGTGCCTTTTGCCTCCTTTCTGAGCATAATGAGATGAAAGGGCTGTCCGAGCCCCCGCTCCGTCCTTTCCCCCTCTCTCTCTTTCTCTCTCTCTCTCTCTCTGTCTTTCTCCCTCTCCCTCCCTCTCTCTCTCTCTCTCTCTGTCTCTCTCTCCCTTCTTCTCTCTCATTAGCACTGGAAGTCTCTCTCTTTCTCTCTCTCCCTTTTCCTCTCCCTCTCCCTCTCTTTCTCTCCCCTCTGTCTCTCTCTCCCTCCCTCCTCCCTCCCTCTCTCCCTTTCTCTCTCTCTCTTTCTCTCTCTCTTTCTGTGACGTTTCCTGCACGTTTGCCTCTTCCCCTCTCTCACTCCTCTCTCACTCTTGACCCTGAGGTGTGACACGACGTACCGGAGGCTGAAAGGTCTCAGCAGAGATGCCGGACGATAACGCTTCCGCTGTGTGTCTGTGCTTGGTGTGAGACGGCCTTTTTTTCTCTGTCATCGACACTGAAAATGTCCTGTGAAAAGGCCTTTTGACACATCGCTAAGGTCTAGCCTGCAGTGAGCGCTCATTCTTTGATTTACAATAGTTAATTTTTTTCTTATTTCCTTGCCATTTTGGGATTCATCTTGTAGTAGGGATTGACATGGCTTCCTTTGCCACTGAACAGCCGAAGCTCCACACACTGTCTCTTTGTGTGTACGGGTGGTGTGAGTGTATCGTATGTGTGTGTTCTGACTGTTAGCAGAGACACAGTCTGTTTTATGGCTAAGTGTGTGTGCATGCATGTTTGTGTTCATGTTTGTGTGTGTGTGTGTGTGCGTGTATTCTCTGCCGTGGGACAGTACATGCTGTTCCATTCTTTGACAGAAGCAGGGTAAAGGGGAACCCTGGAGTATGTCTCAAATGTCCTCTAGAATTTCAGCCCTTAGGCTTGCAGTGTGTGTGTATGTGTGTTGGTGTGTGTGTGTGTGTGTGTGTGTGCGCGTATCTGTGTAAAGAAATAGAGCTTGTTAGACCTAAAAATCCATATCAGATATGTGGATGTATGTGTGTGTATATTACCTCTCTTACTTGCTATTTGTTGTGATTTTCTAATTCTTAAAAAAGGAAGCGCAGTGCTCTTTTATGGTATAGTTTGTTTTACAGTGTAGGACAGTTGGACTTTGCATATTCCTGCGTGTGTCGCTGCCTGTATGTCTATGTGTTCATATGTGAGTGTGTGTGTGTGTCTTTATGTGCCAATGGTGTCGGATGAAGGAGGCGTGTGTGTTTCCTCCCTGAGAGAGGCCTCTGGGTGGGGTGTACGCACATGTATGTGTGTGTGTGTGTGTGTGAGAGGCTGAACTCAGTGCACTGAAGCAGAGCCGAGGGCGTCGGGTCAGCGGGTGCAGCATTCCTCGGGAGTGTAGTGTGTTTACACGACGCGGCACAGCACGGAACGGCACGGCAACGCCATGAGAAAACACTCTCGCCCGTCTGCCTGTGTGTGTTTGTGTGTGTGTGTGTTACCATTTACATGACTATTGTGAATATTCTGTAGAGAATATACATTTTTTTCATATTTAGCTATTACTTTTATATGCGACTGCCTGACAGAACGTGGATTACAGTGCGCCGAATGGGACAAACAGTAACGTGAGTATGAGAAGGGAAAGAGAAGGGAGCGAAAAAGGATATGTAGAGACAAAGAGAGAGAAAATGTAGAGAGAGAGAGAGAGAGAGAGAGAGAGAGAGAGAGGAGAGAGGAGAGAGAGAGAGAGAGAGAGAGGGAGAGGCAGTGAAAGACTCCATTGTTTCTGGGTTCATGATAGGCGCATAGCTTTCTCAGTCGGGAGAAGCCGCAGCTGTAAGTGACCTAAAGTGTCCTGGTGGACATGGATACAGTGGAGGTCTTCCCCTGGTGGGTTAAAGTGTAACTGTGTCCGTGTTTTCTCAGGGAAGTGTGTTTATCTAGCAGACCAATGCCCAGGCCCTTTTGTTTAACTTAGTGGAGAGGCTCGCCCTCAAAGCAAAGCCCTCTGAAAACACACAGGAACCAGGTGGCCCCCTCACGTCGGCCCCACACACACACGACAGTGTGGCCACTTAATGTGTGTGTCTGTGTGTGTCTGTGTGTGTATTTATATAGCACATGCATGTATGACTATAGTCTGGTTATAGCAAGTTAGCACGGCAGCTCGACCACATTATCCTGGTTCTGAATGGGCATGTGAATTTTTAACAGAAGTTGGCAGATGATGTCCTTTCGAACTGGCTAGTGTTACAGTCACCCACAGGCCATGCCCTCCTTCACTGAGGACACACCTCACTCTAACTGACCTGTGGCCATAAACAGCATCACAATGGTTACTAACAGCAACACAAAAACAAAAGATGTCACCGTAACTCTGCATTGACGTGTTATTTGTTGAGCGGTTGACTGCTTCAGCTGGTCTGTGTTGCTGCATTTTGTCAACTGCTTTTGGTTTTAAGTGGCCAGTCTTTTGGCCCTGAGTTTAAGCACAGAGTACACACCATGGGACATTGCGCAATATCGTAGTTCTAGCTATATTACACATCATTATTAAATAACAAATAATTTTGTTTTAGATCCAATTCTTTTCCATCAGGACTTAGACAGTTCTTTTCCATCAGGAAAAATGGATTTCACTGACTGTCTGTCCTTTCTCTTGTCAGCTACAGCAGTGGCTAGAACCACCACCATAACCAATAACAGACACATGGGAGACGGAATGCGTTCCCATCTCACAGACCGGATCCGAGGGCCCCGGCCTCCATGGGACCCAGTGGTGGCACAAACAGTAAGTATGTTGACATGTTCGTTCACAAACAGGAACTCTGCTGCATACCAAGCTTACATGCCTCCTCCCTTTGGCCTGAGAGGCGTGTTGCCAGTGTTAAGTCTGAACAGCCCAGTGGGCAGTTAGTGTAGGAAATCCCCTGCCGGAGGGGAGGCTATGCTGGGTATCTACCTGAGGTGTGCAGCTGGTCCTATCAGTTAAGACACGTCACGTGCTGTGTTTTAGACAACGCCAGAGTTTTTAATTCCACCTGTGCCGTACAATTTAGGCATGCTTATCTCTCAGCGGGTCTAATTTCAGTCTTTCCGTTTCGTTATTTCATATATTTTTATGTCATTAGTTTAAGATCAAGCTGTGGTCAGGGTGTGGATGCCTAGCAGTTCATTCTAAGCCAGGGACAGTTCGGACAGTTGTTAGATGTGTAGACGCAGGGGCGTTGTGGAGTGGAATATGGAAAGCCCTGTCAAGTTGTGTTTGCAGCTTCTGAAAAGACTCTCTTCCCTTCAACAGTCAACACTGCCCCCTGTTGGACCGTGTGGTCATCTCCTCTGGCTGTGATGGTGGCTTTGGCTCAACAAAAGAATGCGCCGACACTGTTGGCTCACAAAGACGCCGTTCGGCTCTGTGTGAGTGAATCCCCTTTTACAGAATTGATTACACTGTGGCCCGTAGGTCTCAATTTTCGTGTGAAAGGGATCAGAGGCAGGCTCCCAGGGGCACGGCGCGGCCAACACTCTGATGATGGTGCCGTTAAATCAGGGCATCAAGGCATGGCCAATCAAACCTGCTCACCAAGGCAATCTTCTTACGGCTTGGCAGGCAACAGTAGCACCTTTTAGGACATCTTTTAGTCGTGTATTGTTTTATGTGTAAAAAAGAAATAGCCGTTCTGAATGCATTTGTGTTATAGTATGTGCAGTTGTCCAGTAAGTCACAAAATCATCTGAATTTGGTAGCATTACTGTGCTCAAATGCAAATGGGGAAATGATGATGTTGAGATGTTATAGCAGCTAAAGATGATCAGTAATATTGTGATGATGTTGAGATGTTATAGCAACTAAAGATGATCAGTAATATTGTGATGATGTTGGGATGTTATAGCAGCTAAAGATGATCAGTAATATTGTGATGATGTTAGGATGTTATAGCAGCTAAAGATGATCAGTAATATTGTGGAAGCGACAGGCTCTCTCTGTGTTTGCAGTTGATGTGGCACTGTTTCACACTTACAGACACACAAATGTGAGTACACACACACACACACACACACACACACACACACATACACACACACACACACACACACACGGACAGACAGACATTTACTCATGTGCCTGAGCAGAAAGGGAGCTGTCTGGTGCCATGGCAACCATTGCAGATATCCCCACCCTCGCTCCATCAAGGAGACTGAGAAAGAGAGAGAGAGAGAGAGAGAGAGAGAGAGAGAGAAAGAGAGAGTCTTTGTGTGTGTCGAGAGAGAGGGAGAGAGGCAGCGGATGGTAGCGGTGCTGGTGGGATATTAATAAGAAAAATCTGAAGCCGAAATGACAGAATGATAGGATGTTAATAGGACAGTGGGCAGAGTCAGACAGCATGATTGGAAAAGAGAGAGAGCGCTCGAGATGCAGTTAGACAGCTCAACAACACACGCACACACACACACACACACACACACACCAAAATAAGGGATGGGATGACTCAAGAGGGACGGGAGGGCATGTGAGGACACAGACACACACACACACACACACACACACACACACACACACACAGAGCAAGCAAGGAAGGGAGGGAGGGCGGGTGGTGGAGAGTGGAAGATGAGAATAGATGCAGTTTTAGAGTAAGGGATGAAACAAACCAATCTGCCATCTCCTCGGAAATCATTACGCATTTGGCACTACCTCACACTTAACCGTTTTTACACATACATCCGCATCCGATACATATTGCAGTCACAACACAGCATTCTTCCGTCTGTATCCATGTCCACAGTCGCTCTGATGTGTACTTTGACATCAAAGTGTTGGAACATCTTCTTAACCCCAGAGAGGGTTGTGAGTCATGGCTAGTAACCAGACTAGCCTGTAGGGGGCAGTCATCTGCCCCTGTGTCCTGGCCCACACCGCCTGCACGTTTGAACTGGAGATTAGTTGTCTCCATGCGCTCACCCGGCAGCTGTTTAAAATACCCCCCATGAGAGTTTCACCCCCCGACACACACCCTTTTAGGATCATGACCTGGCATAGGCTTTGGGGGTTTGTGGGAAGAGAGAGAGAGAGAGCGAGAGAGAGAGAGAGAGAGAAGAAGAGAGAGAGAAGAAGAGAGGGAGAATGAGAAATGGGGAAAGAAAGGGAGGAAGCGGTTGATTAAAGAAAAAAAAACGAGGAGTGGTGGCTTTGGCACCTCCTTACTGCAGTCACATCCCATGAGTCAGCCGGATACCAGGGCACTGGAGGAGTCTGGATGCATGGGTGGCGGAAACTACCGGAAAGTCAGCGCTCTTCTGCCTCCATGGAGCAGGGTGTGGGTGTGGGTGTGGAGCAGGGTGTGGAGCAGGGTGTGGGTGTGGAGGAGGGTGTGGGTGTGTGTGTGGGTGTGGGTTTGCGGCTGTATGTGGGTGGTGTTGTGTGGGTCATTGTTCCACTGCCCACTTGCCCTTATGATCACTCACTTTGAAGTCATGAACTCGCCCTAACTGGGAAAATATGGAAAGTATGTGCCGCCGCTGTGCCACCGAGCCCCTCTCCACCCACTTACTCAGGCCCTGGCCACTGAGTCCACCTACTCACACTGGCTCATTGTGGGACCTGAGTTTGTGTGGTCGCGCGTGAATCAGCCCCAATTTATTGGGGGTGGGGGGCGAGCTACACACACCCACACCCCCAGCCCCCCACCCCCCACCCCCCACACACACACACACAATACGGGGGAGCAGAGCAAAAATGCAGCACATGGAAGTCCCCGCACTGGAATCTGTCACTGTGTCAAGCAGAGCGGAACAGCAGCGGCGCGAGAGACAAAAGCAGAGGGCTCACTTCCAGTGCTAATGAGAGAGAAGAAGGGAGAGAGAGAGAGAGAGAGATGGAGGGCAGAGAGAGAGAGAGAGAGAGGCAGGGAGTGGGGGAAGACACACAGACAGGAAAGATAGAGAGAGAGAGAAAGAGACAGGTGGTGAGAGAGGAAGATGAGCAACACATCTGTATGGGTGTGTGTGTGTGTGTGTGTGTGTGTGCTGAAGAAGGGAGAGAAAAAGATATGGAAGAGAAGGGAGAGAGAGAGGCAGAAAGAGGGGAAATAGAAACAGAGAGGAAGAGGGAGACACAGACAGAAAAGGGAGAGAAAGGGATAGAGAGAGAGAAGACAGATGGAGAGTGAGGAAGAGGAGCAGCACATCTGTAAAGGTGTGTGTGTGTGTGTGTGTGTGTGTGTGTGTCCTGTGCTGTGCAGTGCTGTGGTGTGTGTGTTGTGCTGTGCTGTGCTGTGCTGTGTGTGTGTGTGTGGTTGTGGTGCTGTTGTGTTGTGCTGTGCTGTGTGTGTGTGTGTGGTTGTGGTGCTGTTGTGCTGTGCTGTGCTGTGTGTGTGGTTGTGGTGCTGTTGTGCTGTGCTGTGCTGTGTGGTTGTGGCGTTGTTGTGCTGTGCTGTGCTGTGTGTGTGTGTGTGGTTGTGGCGTTGTTGTGCTGTGCTGTGCTGTGCTGTGTGTGTGTGGTTGTGGCGTTGTTGTGCTGTGCTGTGCTGTGTGTGTGTGTGTGTGTGTGGTTGTGGCGTTGTTGTGCTGTGCTGTGCTGTGCTATGCTGTGCTGTGGGGTAGTTGTGATAGGGATCGTGACTCAGCAGTGGTGCTGGCAGCCTGTCAGACTCATCAGCATTTTGGGAGCTCGCGCTGTGCTGCCACCGGACAGACGCGCCACACCAAATAATCCTCCATCTTGGATGGGGAGGAGAGGGAAGCCACGCAGAGAGGAGCAGAGCAGAGCAGAGCAGGGCCTGTCCGGCTCAATCCAGTCCAGTCCAGGCAGGCCCGTCTGTGCGCCGGGGACTTGCCTGCGCTGGGTCGCCCCGCTGCGCCCTCCCCTCACTGGGTGCCGGTCGAGGGGGGACGGCTCCTCCTCGACTCCCTTTGTCCCGCCCTAGCCCCGGGCGAGCGACCAATGGTGTGGTGGAGCCGCTCCCGTTTGGAGTCGTTCGAGGCAGGCTCTCAGCCAATCCTGACACACTGCAGCACATCAAGCAGGGTGTATGTGTGTGTGTGTGTTTGTTTGTGTGTGTGTGTAGTGAGGGGGAATGAAAGATAGCAAGAGAGGACCAGACAGAGGGATGGAGGAAAACAGAGGAAGCAGGCAGAATATGAAGGAGGGATGAAGAGAGAGAGAGAGAGAGAGAGAGAGAGAGCGTAGATCTTCAGATGAGGGAGAACACAGAGATTGGAGGCTTTATCCATCTCTGCTGTTGTTATTGATTTCCCTCAGATGGCATGTCGGAAACAGACAAAACAGTGATTTGTCTACTTAGTGCTGAGTGCCGTCTTGTACACATAAACACACACACATACACACACACACACACACACACACATGTTCACACACACATGTTCACACACACATGTTCACAACGAAAGGGATTGCACCACAAAAGTACCCCCTCTGACATGACACGCTGACATGCACATTCAATTAAGCGCAAACTCTGTGGTGAACTCACAACATAACATATTGTATTTACTATCATGATTTCACATCACTTTCTCTCCCCGAGATAGCAACAATGAAAGAGAGAGAGAGAAAGAGAGAGAGTGAGAGAGAGAGAGAGAGAAAAAGAGGGAGGGAAGCACATTATCACACTACTTCACACAGCTTGCTCAGACACATCAACAATAACAGAGAGTGTGACAAGACAAGAAAGTGTCTCCCAGAGAGAGGGAGAGAGATGGAGAGAGAGGGATGGAGAGAAAGTGTCTCACAGAGAGAGAAAGAGAGATGGAGAGAGAGGGATGGAGAGAAAGTGTCTCACAGAGAGAGGGAGAGAGGTGGAGAGAGAGGGATGGAGAGAAAGTGTCTCACAGAGAGAGAAAGAGAGATGGAGAGTGTGAACTGGAGTGAGAGGAATGGGGGCGACTTTCCATGCAGCTTTTTGCAGATAGGCCGAGTACATGGCAGTGCTGTCAGAAGCCAGCCATCAGTGGCCATTTCAAAGGGACTCTACCAACTGCCCTCGCAGCAGAACCTCCTCGATGACTGTCAGTGCTTCCTATATGTTGTTATTGATGGTGGTTGTTTTTATTAATGTAGTTCCATCTTCTAACTGGTGGTGCTTAAGCACTTCTATTGTTGAGGTAATTTATTACTGTAAAAAGCATCTCATGTCAATCACAGGAGAATCTTCAGGCTCTTCACAGCGATAACTGGGATAATTAGCTGAAATAGCTCTGAGGTCAGTTTCTGTCTGGTTAAAAAAAGATGACCCGTTGGCCCCGGCAATCAGTCATCAGAGCCTTCATCACTTCTTTTTCTGTCTTCATCCCTCTATCCTTCCCTCCCTCCATCCTTCCCTCTGTCCTTGACCTCTCTTTGCTCTGCTGAGGTTGCGACCCCCTGAGGTGAGCTGTCAGTCCCAGATCTCGTCTGCTCTTCTCCGCCTCTCCTGTCCTCCACCTCTCCTCTCTCCGCTCATCCCTTCTTTAGCCCTTTGAGAAGCCACCTCCAGCTGCTCGGACGAGTGGAGCAGGAGGAGACTTCAGATGTCTGTCTGCAGTGCAATCCGTACCCTTCCCATGAGCCTCCTCTTCTCTCTCTCTCTCTCTCTCTCCCTCTCTCCCTCTGCTTTCTCTTTTCCAGACAGAGCTGTCACCATTGTGTTTGTTTTCTTAGTATTCATCTTTTCGAAATTATCTGTTCCCTAAAGTTGAACTCTCCCTTCCCTGCCCCCTGTCTCTTTTTATCTCTGTGCTGGGCTGTCACCGGGTGCCGTGCTGCCAGTATCCAGTGTGTGTGTTTGTGTTCTGAGGATGAGGCTGGAACGGGATGAACTGAGATTTAGACAGCACCATGCCTCTTTGTAATGCATCTACTGTATATCAGAACTCAAGGCAACCCGTCTGTTCCTCATTTTAAAGGATACATTGAGGATTATGGAGATATATTTTTTACTGACTAAATAACAAACTTTGCCCGCTGATCTCCAGTGTGTTGATGAGATTGATGGGAGTCATCATGGGCCAAAGGGCGGAGATGGCAGCACTGCAGCCTGCAGTAGTCGCTGGGTTTCCATTCCATACAACTTATTTAGTGACCTGTTTGACTATTAACAAACTATTAACTTGCAACACCTATCACTGGTTTCCATGTCTGTTTTGATCACACAGCTGTTCACAGCTCCTCCTTTGATTTGGACAATGGCAATTTTGTAGTTCACTTAGAGCGGCCGATAGAAACATGCACAGACTAGCCTTTTCCGTAGCTGAATTTTCATGATTGAAATACTGAATGCAAATAAATGGAATGGAAGCTCAGCTACTGTCACCGACTACCCCACTGACTGTGAGCCTGGGAGGATCTACGACAGACAGACTGATTGACAGGCACTCAGGACCTCAGCTTGGTGCTTAGCAGTAAAGAGCCCTGGGCACCAATGTCTGATGCCTGTTGCTATTAATAGACTAGAAGGTGATTGCTCCATAATCGTTTCATTTATTGGATTGGGAATTGCAGCGCACACCATTATGTTGCTCTCAAAAGCAGTCAGGATGAGCAGTATTTTTGTATTGTGGTTCTGTGTGTCTGTGAGTCTCTGGTGTGTATATGTGTGCAAGTGTATAAGAGGTAATGAATTTCTTTTTGTGTTTTGAGTTCAGACGAGAGTGACCTTGTCTGTGTGTGTGTGTGTACCCATTCCTTCTGTCTTTTTAATCTCCTGAAGAGCTGGCCGTCGGGGCGATGTTCCTCAGGCGTAACCTGAGTTCCGCGGAGGCAGGGTAAACACCTCTCTCCAAGCACCCACTCCCACTTTAAACATACACTCACTTCACAAATAAAGTTGGGCTGAATTAGCCGTATTCTCTGGCCTTCGCCCACAATGGGTAAAGTAGACACACGGAGCCCGTGTAAGGGCCTCTGTCACTCACGGCAAGATGAAGGGCCATAGTCTGGCCTTGTGCTTTTCAATGAGAGGTTCATATCCTGTCGGCTGCTTTTCAAATAAACCTGCACTTACCACGGGGCCCCCATAGTCATTACTGCTACAGTAAGAATGAGCCTTGGATGAAAAAATTGTGTGTGTGTGTGTGTGTGTGTGTGTGTGTTCATCTTCAGGCATTAGAAAGCTTAATACTTTTTACGGCAGTGCTAATATGTGATGATTTCATTGTCACCGAATATTTCGTTCAGACAATGCATTTGTAATTGATTCTCAATAATCTCAAGATCAGGCTTGAGAGCTGTGTTGTGTTGTATTCGGTTTAGTCTTAATTAATTTGATGGGAATTTAATTACACCACTGTCTTTGCACTGCCTGCTAGCATATTTTAAGACTTCTATATTCATTTTGTTTATATTCATGGTTGGATCATATAAAATATATTGTGCAGTACCACATTCGTTTAGATAGATATGTGTTTCAGAGATTTCATATATTTATCTAGTTAGATAGGATATAGAAGTATGTTAATATGAATAAGTTATTTTAAAAATATGCACTTACCTCATCAAAAATGAAACAATTAAGTTTTTTGGTATTTTTGTGTTTGAAATGTTTGGAAGTTATTTCATTTAGAAAAGCAGAAATGACTGGATTATGTGTCTCATAGAAATACAGAAAGGTGCATAAATAGAGACAGCATATCAACTGAATATGATTTCAAGTCATTTTAAAAATTCAAGCAAGCACTGGCAGTTTCTGCAATAAAAGAATACTAGACACATATTTGAAATGGTCAACTCTGCCATATATATGGTTACTATTCATTTCGAATTCAGTTAAAAAGATTTATTTCCTGGGTTCTGTAATACTTTTACAGTACAGCTCTAGCATCGTTCACTCGTGAACTTCAGCCATACTTCTTTCATCGGCCATGTCTAGTCCAAGCTTCATAAATCAAGTCCATCCTGGTCCGCAGTAGTGGTGGACGGTGTGTGTGTGTCTCAGAGCCGGTTCAGTGAGTGCATCTCTCTCTCTGTATTTTTACATGTATTTTTAGTGCTTGTGTTTCATCTTGCTGTTTCCCTTGTGGGTGTTTTTCTGTACGTAACCTTTCCATCTCTCTGCGGAACAGCCCTTGCTTTGTTCCCCATCTGGCTTGGATTTTTTAATATTGTCTTATTATTCTTTTAAGCGTGGTTCAAAGCCGCGGCAGGCAGGACGCCACATAGCTCACATACTTTCTGATTATTCTCGAGCAGTTTGAGGAATGTGCCGTTTCTCTCACCTACCGTACCCTGAGAGACTCGGACAGAGAGAGAGAGAGAGAGAGAGAGAGAGAGAGAGAGAGAGAGAGAGATGGATGGGAGTTAAAGAAAGAAAGAGAGAGAGAATGAGAGAAACGGATGGTAGTTAGAGATAGAGAGAGACAGAGAGAAGTGGAGTAGGGGTAGGAACTGCACATGCTCTTGATTTTTCACAATAAATCACATGCTATTTAAAAGAATGCAAATTATTGAGAGAAAAAAATGTGGAAGCGATGCATCACCCAGCTCAATGCTAAGCTAATTTTGTCGAGTTCTTGAGAGATGTCGGACATTTCTGAAGGGGACGTCGAGCTGCTGCTGTCTGCTCTCATTATGATGATTGTTATTATTATTGTTATTATTAATATTATTATTATTATTATTATTATTATTATTATTATTATTATTTTGTCCAGTCTGCAGTTTGGTATGGGTAGGAGGTACAAGGTGATGAGCCATGGTGTTGTGCTTCACATGTGTCACAGTCAGGAGTCCTCCTGACGCCACCTTTTATCCCCTGCCCTCTCTCCCCTGACTCCTGTCCCCTGTCCCCTGACTCCTCTCCCCTGACTCCTGACTCCTGTCCCCTGACTCTTGACTCCTGTCCACTGACTCCTGACTTCTCTCCCCTGACTCTTGACTCCTGTCCCCTGACTCCTGTCTCTTGCCCTGTATGCTGAGGGGAAGCAGCTGTTTAACAGACGATAGCATGTGTCTCAGTCTGGTTGATATTAAAGTTGCCAGTCACCAAGAGTGATAGCCGGTAGCGAGTGTGGCAGTGCTGGTGGAATTGTTGTGCTGTGATGCGGGCTGCCGTAAACATGCGTCGGGAAGTGACTCAGGAGGATGGCACGAATAGTAAGTATGAGCATGGCCTATGACTCACAGGAAGTCTGAGGTGTGTGTGTTCGTGTTGTAAAGGATGTGACTCAGGGATCATTTTGTGCCTGATGGCGTAAATCAGATGGGAGTTGCACGTTGTTTGACCCACTTCATTGATTCTTTCAACTGACCGTCTGATAAAATTAAAGGGCAAAAAGTCACTGAGTCACAAAAGGAACTGAGTAAAGGCGTATTGATGCAGAGGTGATCACACCCTGCACACACACACACACACACATGCACACACACACACACATACACACACACACACACATACACACACACTAGCCTGTAAAAGATGATTTTAGAAGCCCATACTATCTTGCACCAAGACCTTGTACCAAGACATTTGCAGATGCTTATGTACACACACACACACACACACACACACACACACACACACACACACACATAAACGTGTACATGTCCACACGCTGTGTACCCTACAGCTCATCATGCCTTAACCACGTGTTCAGAAACATTCCTCATGTGGTTGTCCCCTCCCTCCCTCCCTGCCTCCCTCTCTCTCTCTCTCTCTCTCTCTCTCTCTCTCTCTCTCTGTCTGTGAATGGGTGAGTCATCAGTGAGAGTAGAGGAGCCTGCTCGCGTTGCGTTCGCTTGTGCATGGACTGACTGAGGGGATGGACTGGCTCGGACACACCCACTCCGGGTGAAAGTGCCCTCTGTGGTCAGGCCCCAGACGTCCAAACCCACATGACGCGCTGCTCTCTCTGGGTCAGCCCTAAGCAGTGGGGAATGTCACAGGAAAATAAGAAACCTTTGCACAATAACACATGCATACACACACACACACACACATACACACACATACACACACATACACACACACACACACCAGCCCCAAACCACCATTTTGCCTCTGTTGTGATTAGTCAAGCAGACAAAGACACCCACACCACAAACACTCACAGTCACACAAACAAACAGACACACCCACACAACACACACACTCACACAGGCACAGACACATACAAACACACCCACCCACACACACACACATATACAAACTAACACACACACAGACACATACAAACACACACACACACACATACACACACACACACTCACAATATTACTAGCATTTCACTTACATGTGTTGTGTGGGGGAATATCCTGAGCAATATTCTCGACACATTTGTCTACGTCATGACTAAAACGGGTCGGGTAAATTGGGCAAAGCCCTGTTGTCAGGGAGCATCCATGCAGGTAATCAAATCAACAAGCTTGACACTAGATGCCGTGAGTGCGGCGGCATCGGGCATTGTCTGCCGCGACTACCACGTCTGCTCGTTTTTATGGAATGAACAGCTCTGACTCAGGGCTGGTATTTTTGCGGAGTTGGAGGAGAACGCAACGAGGTTTGGGAACTGTGTCACAGCGAGGACAAATCGAGGCCTGTGACTCAGGACTTTTAGGTCATCAGAACAGTCCTGCTCGACCCGGCCTGGCTTGGCAGACGTGCGTAATGGGCCGTCATAGTCCAGTAAATATCCTGTTGGGAGTAGCTCTGTGTGTTGGACATGTTTTTGTGTCGAAGCCTGTCTTGGCTGAAACCCTGAGGGCTTAAATAAGACATGTACCTAAGCAGTTTTAAACAGTATGACTGCTCTCTCTATTTCTGTCTCAACTTTACACTGTCACTGTTTGTGTCTTTGGGCTTTCTACTCATCTCTGTCTGTTTGTGTCTGTCTCATTTTTGTCTCTCTCTCCCTCCCACCCTCTCTCCCTCTCCCTCTCTATCCATCTCTGCCTCTGCCTGTACCTGTAGCTCATTGTGTCTCAATTCAATTCACCTTACTTCACATAAAATGTCTTGGTGTGTCAAATATGTACATCTGCATTGGTGTGTTATGAATTGATATCTAAAAATGAAGAGTAAGTATGTAGCACTAGCATAATACATGCAGATATTTGTGTTGCCGTGTCAGCAGTATGATGAGTGTCCTACAGTATGTTGGGGACGAGGGTGAGGTCCTCCTCAGATACCTGTGCACACCTTCTCTATTGCAGCAGTCTCAACAATCAGTTTAGTAATCAATTCTAGCTTTTACGTTTTTAGTTACGTTTTGATTATGTAAACTAAAGCAACTGCCCTTCACTGAAACCTTCTGGTAGTCTATGTTATTTTGGTCAGTTTCAGTTTCAACATTTTGTCACGACTATCCAGCATGTTACCACACGAGAGGTTCTTGAACTGAAATAGCCCTGAAACTCCAAACTATCCAATTACTTTGGCTATACAACTTAGCTTATTATTATTGGTACTGAGAGGAAAAGTTACCGAATGTTGCTTGTAACTATTGAAACACTATTTAAATGTTTTATTTAAGAATACTGTCCTGGCTATAGCTCTGCCATTGTTGTCAGAGTTATCATTGTGATTGGTATCTCTGCATGTGGGTTAGTTAATCCTCCTTGGCTACCATAGGTCTACTTTACTGGAGCATGCATTAGAACATGCAAAGGCATGCCTAAAAGACTTGCCTTGGTGTATCTGAACAAGTTTAGTTTGAAATGAAAGGTTATCCACAGACCCTTTACTGTAGTCTTGTCTCGTTTATGAGATCCTCATTGGTAGCATTCATTCATTTTTATATGCATTTTTTTGACATTGTTAACTTCTCTCACTGCATCACTGTGTCTCTCATGAATGTTTTGTATTCACCAAGACATGGATTTTTGTGTGTGATATTAAAGGGGTGGTTCAGGATTTTGGACATAGGACCTCATTTCCAAGTAAGCAAGTGTGATATTTATCAGTGGAGACCGTTTTCAACCTGTTTCATCCAGTCCTTCTAATTGCAGAGTTCGCAGGTGCTAGGCTAGCGCAAGTCAACGGTATGTGCTAGCCTGCCACTAAAAACAGTCTTACCCACTCCAAAGTACACCCAAGGCAAATAAATTATAACGCCAGACTATCGATGTAACTGTCTGTATTTATTTCTAACGTTATTCTATCCTTGCATTTCAACGATCGCATTACATTTTGAGGGACTAGTGTCTTAGCAGCGGCGGAATTATACTTGCTCCAGTTAGTAGTACTGCGCCAAAAAAAGTAAACAGTAAAGCGACTCCAATGGGGATACCTAGTAGTAGCCTTGGTAATATCAGTCCGCTGAGATGCAAAATGACTACTACCAACTTCAGGGAACAAAGTATAACTATTGCAACGATCTGCGAGGGTAGTTGTATTTTTACACTATTCTATCAACACAGACATTTACATCGATTGTCTGGAATTTGCCTCGAAGTGTCCTTTGGAGTAGGTAAGACTGTTTTTAGTGGCAGGCTAGCACATACCGTTGACTTGGCGCTAGCCTAGCACCCTCTGAACTCTGCAATTAGAACGACTGGATGAAACGTGTTGAAAAACGGTCTCCACTGATAAATATCACACTTGCTTACTTGGAAATGAGGTCCTATGTCCAAAATCCTGAACCACCCCTTTAAAGAGGTTGTGGCTGAATACCTTTGCCTAATGGTTAAGTCTAAGCACCTAAAAGGGATTATATTTTTAAGGGGATATATTTGTATTGATTATGTATTCATGTATTTAGCATAACAAATACTCAATAGATAAAGCAACCCAGAGCCTTTTAAGCAATAGCATGAAATGCTACAGCAGTCGCTGTCATAATGCAGAATTATTAATTGATTTTGAGACATTTCGGGGGGAAAATCCACATGGAAGAGGAATCTGTTCTGTTTCTTGACATTCTTTTCTCTGGCAATGGCCATATAATTCTTATTCTTGCAAGATAATTTGTTTGGTCACTGTATCAATTATTGGCCACGGTTGAACAGAGCCTAGAAACTCATACAATTATATCACCTATTTTTTTAGAGAGTCTGATAAAAAAAATAATAAGATAAAAAAAAAAAAACATTCTTCCTGGAAACAGATTTTTGGCTGTTAGATCTTTTTTTCTCTATATAGCTCAGCATGTCATAACAATTTAAATAAGTCTACCAGCTAATTTATGTCTTAGCCATCCTCCAAACACCCATCATCACATCTGCTCTGCTGTCTTTCAAGTAGTGTGTGCTGTGCAGTGTCTAGCACAGTTTGTCATGACTGTTGGAAACAGTCGTAGTTCTCCAATCTATTTGGCATGATAGCTACAGTCCTGGAGTTAATATTTGCCCCAGCTGTTATTTTATCCATTTATCCATTGATTTTGTTTTTTATTTATTTTCAAGACATAGATGAATGTTATTAATTAAGTGAAACACTTTTATTCATCATTTCTTTGTGAAATAGTGTGTGTGATGGAGATTTAGTGAGTAAAAAAAATATTTAGTGCAAGTTTGTGCAATATGTTGCACAGCATTCAGCATGCACAACATACATTACCTTATATATGACATATGTTTTCTCATTCATTACAAAAAAATATACATGACCTTATACATGTATATCATGTGTTCTCATTCATTACAAAAACATGCATTACCTTATATGACATGTTTTCTCATTCAATACAAAAAAATATACATGACCTTATACATGTATCTCATGTGTTCTCATTCATTACAAAAACATGCATTACCTTATATGACATGTTTTCTCATTCATTACAAAAAAAAACATTACCTTATATGACATTTGTTTTCTCATTCATTACAAACAATATACAAGAATATAGCATGAGCAGTGGTCATTTAGTAATCTAATAACATTAGCCACATAAAATGTCCTGTGGACCATAACATGGTAATTTCAGGCAAGTTGTCAGGTACAATTAGATGTCTTTAATTAGTTATTAAATGCACTATATGTGATCAACTATCCATTAGTTATTCGTCTCACTTGATTAAGTATTCTTTGCAGTCTGAGGCATGAGAGGAGTGCTGCTATGATGGAGCTTGTTTTTGAGGGCTACGTCTGAGGTACATCCCAGATTTCCAGTGTTTGTTTTTACTGTATGTGGTTAAAGCCAGTGGGTAATGGAAGTCATTGATACTGAACAGTGTTGAGTCAGACCCCAGCTTGGTATTTCTCTGCATGTCTCTGTGGAAAACTGTTTGTTTTCCTCTCGTTTTTACACACCTACTCCCCCGGTTTTGCTCTCTTTCTGTCCGTGTCTCTCTGTCACTCTCTCTCTCTGTCCATCCGTCTGTCCATCCCCCTTTCCCTCCCTCTCTCTCTCTCTCTCTCTCTCTTGGCCTTGTCTCTGCCTCAGCAGGATCTTTAACTGCTGCTCAGAGGCCCACTAAAGGATGGCTGTGTTCGGACTTGGCAGGCGTACGATCGCTCATTCGGGCTGCATAAACACCTTCCCCTACTTAGCTCTCCCACCCCTGAGCCTCCGCTCCTTCTTCCTCTCTCTCTCTCTCTCTCTCTCTCTCTCTCTCTCTCTCTCTCTCTCTCTCTCTCTCTCTACCTCTACCACTGGCCATCCATGGAGCACAGCCTTTAAGTGCTTTAGAGCTTTACACACAGGTGGTTGAAGGTGTTTGTTTTTATTTCTCCAAGGTGGAGTTTACTCTCTGTTATGAGAGATGAGGTGAATCTCACGCTGGGCCATGGTCATTTTGGTCAACAGCTCTGGAAGAAAAAATAGTCTGGGTTTTGCAGACCCAATTACAAGTGTCTTCACATAGTTTTTTTTCTTTTTGCTAATGACAAGACTTTCTTTCTTTTGTTTGTTTTTGGTGTGTTTGAGTTTTTCCACCAGGCTAGACTCCGTAGCCTAGTTATTCTTCATCAAACAATTATGACATCTACAGTCATTTATCAGGCTGCCTTCGTGAAAGGAGATGTTTGTTTTAAAAGCGGTATAAAATATATTCCTTAACCTAATTATTTTGGCACAAACAAGTTCTTTGAAAAAATGCCCAAAGTGATTTTTTTTTTTTGTCAAATTATTATTAGATTTTTTTAAATTAAGGTTCAATTAAAGATGCATCAAACAACACAAACAACAGACGAAAAGAAAACAAACAAAAGCAAGTCAGCAAGCAAAACCAAACTAACAAAACTGACAACAAAGATGACAAAAATAAATCATGCTGTCTCTTCTAAAGCAGCAGGAAGATAGCAGGTGATGATTGTGATCACAGGAAAGCAGCTTATGCTGTTTTCTGGGGGTTGGTGGCCTCCAGGTAGGTCCCTCTGTAACGTGGATCATCCCAGCGGTGGCGGGCTGAGGGGGAGAGCGTACTCTCCAGAGGAAGGGCCTGGGTTCTGGGGGCCGAGGCAGCCCGGCTAAATGGGCTCCATCTGAAAGGAAATCTGTGTGAGGCAGATAAAGGAGATTTGGTCTGGGAGATGTGAGAAAAGGGGGTTAGAGAGTTCACACTGAAAAGGGTGGCTTTTCATCACGGCATGATGCATTCACTCTCTCTTTCTGTTTCTGTGTGAGTGTGTATGTGTGAGTGAGTGAGTGAGTGTGTGTGTGTGCGCGGCTGTCTGCCTCTGTGTGTGGCTTGTGTTTAATTGTGTGTGTGTGTGTGTGTGTGCAATGAGTATGTGAGAGACTGATGGAGAGAGGATTTGCGTGTTTGTGTATAGATGTGTGAGCCTGTGTGTGTGTGTGTGTGTATTAAAGAGAAAGTCTGTGTGTGTGTGTGTGTGTGTGTGTGTGTGTGTGTGTGTGTGTGTGTGTGAGAGAGAGAAAGAGAGAGAGAGAGAGAGAGAGAGAGTGTGTGTGTGTGTGTGTGTGTGTGTGTGTGTGAGAGAGAGAGAGAGAGAGAGAGAGAGAGAGAGAGAGTGTGTGTGTGTGTGTGTGTGTGTGTGTGAGAGAGAGAGAGAGAGAGAGAGAGAGAGAGAGAGAGTGTGTGTGTGTGCACTCCATGCTGTGGCTCAGTGAGGTGTAGTGCCCTCTTACCTCACTGCTCAGGCATTCCTGTCCAGAAAGCCTGTGCGAAGTGAAGGACTGGAGCTCTCACAGTGAGGGTATTCATAGGCCCAGCCTGGTGGGAGGACCAGACGCCTGTTAGAATTCTATTCACAGACAAAGGCAATCCAGCCCAGCTCACAGATAGAGAATAGAGAGTGAGAAAGAGAGAGAGAGAGAAAGAGAAGAGGGGACAGAGACTGAGAGAAAGAACGTAAAAGATTCAGACAGACAGAACGGAAAAACAATTTTAATTGATGAAATAGACTATTTAGTGCCTCTGCAATGCACATATGTTATTAATATGTTATAAGCGATCGTATGGGTAATGATTTTGTTATTAACGTGTTATAAAACAGACAGGCCAACAGACATTTGCACGTTGTCCCATGGTACCATTGTGTCCTAATAGCATAATTGCTTGGTATCTGTGGGTGACAGCATGCTGACATGTGCCCTGTAAGGTCGGCCCCAGCACACTATCCCTTATGTCACCGGTTTCTTCCAGTCTCAGCGCGAGTCTTCCTCCTGCATTATGCATTCCTCCATCTTTTCTCCATCTTTCTCTGGCCCACTCTACACACATCACCCCCCCCCCCCCCCCACACACACACACACACACACACACACACACACACACACACACACACTCTCTCTTACTTTTCCCTGGCCCCTCCTTTTCTCGGCTATAACCCAGCCCTCCTCTGTTCACCCCGACCAATCCTGGCTCTCCCGATAGCCTCCCCCTCCCGTCCCCCTCCCTGCTGTATTCTTTAGCCTGGCTGCTCCTCCAAGTGCGTCCTGTCGTTCCCCCCTTGCCGAGGCCCTACCCCTGTATCGGGTGGCCCGGTTCACTGTGTCCTCAAACAACCCGTGCTACAGGAAAGGGGCCCCAATCTGGGGAGGCCCACCTCAGCTCTCCTCTCCCCTCCCCTCTCGCTCCCCCTCACGCTCCCCCTCTCTTTCTCTCTCCCTTCCCTCTCTTTTCTCTCTCTATTTCTCTCTCCCTCTCCCTTCCCTCTCTCACACTCTCTCTCTCTCTCTCTCCATCCTCTCTCTCTCTCGCTCTCTCTGTCTCTCCCCACACAAGCCAGAAAGCGCAGAGACGCAAACTCAAACCAGAGGCAGCCGAGGCAGCCAGACTCCGGCCCTGCAAGCGAGCCTGAGTGTGCCGCATCCACCAGGGAGGACATTCTGCTCCAAAGACCAGCACACACGAAATCATGGGCACATGACATGTATAGGCGCTACATATACCTAATTGTGGCAGTCACACATACAGTATCTACACACATGCATACAAATACAGTACATGCAAATGCACTTGCACATACAATTGCATGTCCATACACACATGCACATGGGTGCATGCACATAATCACAGATGTATATGCATGCACACGCATTCTTGAGCACTAAAGCTCTCAAACAGTTACAATTATTCTAGAGTATCTGTATTTTGTACTCTGTCACCTTTGGAATAAGGTTGTAGCCCTTGGTGGACAACAGGTATGAATGGTGATTATTTTTTTCAAAGGGACCTGTCCGAAACCCAGCCGGATATATATCCCCTTGTCATTTTCAGTGCAAGTTGTAAGTTTTGTAGATGTTTTGGGGAAATGGAATGAAATCGCTAATGTACTCATCATGTAAAGCAAAGTTGTAAAGCAACAGCATGGTTTTGTATAAAGTGGTAGAGCAACAGCATGTATTTGTTAGAGTTTGTTATAGGGCAATTCCACGCAAAACTGTCACATCCATAATGCCAACACAATGTCATTGTATTTAGTTGCCGTTATGGACGTGACAGTTTTGCGTGGAATTGTCCTATAGTATAGCAAAGCATAATTCACCTGTTCTGACTCAAAATAGGTAGTTCTTTATTGTTGCATTTCAATATGCAAATTTAATTTCATAGCTGTGTTTGTGATGAAATGAACATGCAGGATTCATTGACTTAACAAAGCAATCAGCCACTATCTGAATACAATAGGAACACTTGGGGGAAAAACCCACTTCTATGACGCAACTTTCTATCTACTGTCTCCCTATCTTTCATCTTCTGGCTACTGTAGAATGACTAAAGTGTCATCTTTGTTTTTTTTTTCTTAATTTGATGGTTTTCTCTGTGTTTAGAGATTGTGCTACGTACTTCATTATTTATACGTGATGCACGCAATGACCCCTGCTCCCGCTCTATTTTTCCAGGCTAGCACTACTCAATGTAAAATGATGTTCTCGTGCAGCCCCTAACGCGTACTCACATGCACACAGACATCCAACTACAGTACATACACTTACTGAATATGTCAACATATGGACAAATCATTTAATTGTTCAAGTGGTTTCGTGCTCTGCTTTATTTATGGTCTGTAAATTTGCTACCACATATTCCCTGCACCATATGTTGCCATACAGATGGTAACCTTTGATGGCAGTTGTACAGTATGCTTGGGGTTCATAATGACATTACCAGTACAATCATATGGTATGTCCACCGAGCCTGTTCAGAATCCATGCCAAGGAAGTCAATGCAAACATGCATGGAAAAACAAATCATAAGATGGATGGAGAGAGAGAGAGAGAGAGAGCGAGGGAGGAGAGGAAACAGAGTGAGTGAGAGAAAGAAGGAAGAGAGAGAAGAGAGATTGGATGTTGACAGGACACCTCCCAGCGTCGTACACGTCCCCCCGCATTAGTGTCGAGCCGGATCACATGACGGCACGTCAGCGCTCTGATTGGAGGCCACAGGGAGCAGGGTGTCCCGTTGGGGGTGGGGAGGCGTGGGGCGGTTGCGACCACTTGCCTGGCCACGGCTCGGCTCGGTGCGGCTCGGCACGTAAATAGGCCAAAGTGGCGTGCCACTCGGCTACTCCGCTCTACTCCCCTCCATTCCGTGCCCCATCAGGTCAGTGGAGAGTGTGAGTGCCAGCGTGGGGGGCGCCCGAGCGTGAGAGAGAGAGAGAGAGAGAGAGAAGGGTCAGAGACAGAGCGAGGGGAAGTCCACGCTGCCCACTCACTCATGCGTGACTCAGCAGAAATGTTGTGAATGGCCGTCTGTTCAGATGCTGCCGTGGGACCTCAGAGTGGACGGGGAGAAGGGTGGGTGGGTGTTCCTTTTGATGACAGGTCCTCTTTCCTGTAGGCTTCTGTGTATGGATGTGTGTGTGTGTGTGTGTGTGTGTGTGTGTGTGCGTGTGTGTGTGTGTCTGTATGTGTGTGTGTGTGTGTGTGTGTGTGTGTGTATGTGTGTGTGTGTGTGTGTGCGTGCGTGCGTGCGTCTGTGTGTGTGTGTGTTTGTGTTTTTTATTCTGAGGATGAGTCTGCATATTCCTCCACACACCTCCTCTGCAGACAGTCGCAGGTGCATGCTGGGTAATTGGGTAGTGGGCATGGGGGTTGGGGTGGGTGTGGGTTGGGTAGAGAGGAGGAGGAGGAGGGGGAGGGAGTCGGTGGGGGGAGAGGTCTAACGGACGTGGCGGCGCTCCAGAATCAATTGGCGGTGTAATGAGATGGCAGCCGGCCAGGTTACCATGGCGCTCGCCCTCCCCGTTCTCCTCCAGAGGCTCTGTAAATTAAACTGAGAGAGTGAGAGGGAAGGAAGGAGGGAGCGAAGGCAACGGAGAAAGAAAAGAGAGACGGAAAGGGAGAGAGAGATTGTGAAAGGGAGAGTCTTGGTGATCAGGAATGGAAAGGGAGAGAGAGAGAGAGAGAGAGAGAGAGGGTGTATGTTTGAAATGTCACTTTCTTTTCCCTTTTTGTTTTTTTCCTCCAATTCATTCTCTCTCTGTCTGCCTCTCTCAAACATGCACACACACACACACACACACACACACACACACACACACACACACACACACTCAAACATACACACACACACACACACACACACACCTCAAACACAGACATAGACACACACAAAACCTTATTCTCTTTCTCTCCATTTGAAACTGAGCTTGAGTGCTGTTCTTGAGTGTTCTACTAATGCAGAGGCACAAGCTGTGGAGGCCCAAGTTTGTGCCAGAATGATATTTTATTAGTATTAAAATGTCCAAAGACATGATATCTTTTATGGTGTTGGGGGGAAGGCAGGAGAAGTGGCAGGGGATGAATAAGGAGATTGTGTCCCCTAAAGTTGTCCTTCTTTGGGTTTGCCATATCCTCCAGCTCTCCTTGTCTGCAGCATGTGTCCTCTGAGTTTAAACCCATTATTTAGTATTAAGGACAAGTGTCGCTTGTGTGCCGTCATACTCTCAATCTGCTGCGCTTCTCCGATAAGTCATAATCTCGTCCTCTTGTTATGAGCCCCCCTCCTTTTTTCTCTCTCTTTCTCCTTCTCTTTCTTTCTCCTCTCTCTCTCCTTCTCTCTGTGTCTGTCTCAGCCTGCTTGCAGTCTTCATTCTTTGCCATGATATCTGGTCCTACACCCCGCCCCCCCATCAGCATCATCTTCTCACTCACCCCCACCCCCACCCCCACCCCACCGCCACACTCACCCCCACCCCCACCCCCACACTCACCCCCACCGCCACACTCACCCCCACCGCCACACCCCGACCCCAGACCTCACTGCTTTTCCTGGCCGGATCAGGGGCATTAGCAGGGCCCCCTGATTTTTCACTGTAAACGGGCGGATTTCTCGCTGGCGCGGCACGTTGTGGTGTGGCCGTGCCCGTGGCTCTCTCCGGCGTGCCTGTCAGGCGAGAGATGTGTTAATATGGAGCGCCTTGGCAGCGCTTGGCTAGCGATTAGCACGAACGCGGCGCTTACTGGAGCTGAATTGAAATTAAAGCGTGATTAATATAGTAATTAGGTGCTCCTTTCTCCAACACTGCACCCCTCTGCTCTGTAGGTCTTTGGCTGCTTTTTTTGTTTTTTTCCCCCCTCTCTCTGTTTCTCTGTCTGGTTTTGGCCGAATGCCCCTGCAATGCCCCGTCTGTCTCAAGGGGTTGCTTTTTTTGACGATTTATACAGTTTGCCATTATGTATGCATTTAATTAATTAATTCATTAATTTTTATTTTTTTTAGATTTTTCGTGTGTGTGTGTGTGTGTGTGTGTGTGTGGGGGCAGAGAAAAAGGAAAATGTCTGGTGTTCTGGGTAACAATTTAACATCAATTTACGTTTCAGCGCCTTGAGTAATTAGATATGGAAATGTTTTGCTGTTGCCCATTTCAAGATGTGCACTCTGCTCAAGAAAATATGTTTCAGTGCAACAGTCTCTGTTGAAAACTTGCTTTGGATATAGGAGGAAATGAAGGTCATATCAGGTCAGAAAAAAAATGTGCATCACATTTAAATAGAAAAATCCCAAGTCTTTATTTCACATACAGAATACAATTGAGATCAAGCTGAATAACTTAAGAAAAATATGTTCCTATTTTCCTATCTAACTTAAGAAAAATATGTTCCTATTGGCATATCTTTCAGGGGTGTGTTTCAAAAATGTTCAGATTTTTGTTTTAGTCCCAGAGCTTTTTCGTTTAGTTATTTTTCAGTCTTTGCACCTTTGGAATGTGCCTTCATGTGTGAGCGATGGCTAGAATCTGGGATTTGAAGGAGTCTGTGTGCCATTCCTTTGTTGTTTACAGCAAATTATCGGCACAAAAGCAACTTATTTCTTCTTTTCCTTTCTTCAGTGTTTGTGGAGACTATTTCTGGGAAGAGATGCACTATTTGGGTATGTGTGTGTGTTTGTGTGTTGGCAGAGAAAGTACAATTAAGAATAGTTTTTCATGTTTTGTGCATGTGTGTGTGTGTATGTGTGTGCTCTGTGTGTGTGTGCATGTGTGTGTGTGTGTGTGCATATCTGTGTGCATATGTGTGTGTGCTGTGTGTGTAATATATTTACTTGGACTCTGACTCAGATAATCATACTGGTTTCTTGTAAATGCTGAATTGGCCGATGGAAATACTCTGCAGGAAGTTGCCATTTTGTCTAAGCTCAGTCCACGGTACACAGTGTCATTGTGCCGTAGTCCCATTGCAAGGTAGCCGTTTTTTTTTCCATGTTTCACTGTTTTTGCATGTTTCATGTGTTTCAGTGTCTCATGACACTCCTGGAAGGTTAATAAGTAAAGAAGCGTTTAGCACTATGGAGTCGGGCTCTTCCAACCAGTGTGTTGCGTTGTGTTTTGGCCGGCCGTTAGCACCCTGGAGTCTGGCCTGCTCCTGACGGCCACAGTCTGTTTGAGGTGTGGATGAGTTAGATGAGAAGAGGAGGTGCCGCAGTCACGCATGAGGAGAATATCAGAGAGAGAGGAGAGGGAGGGAGGGAGGAAGCAACAGAGGCGATAAAGAGACGTTAACTCTGCAAAGCCTTCACATTGTTTCTATCTTTAGTTTTTTGGGAGGCAGTATTTTGGGAATTGTTCTATATTTTGAGGGCGATGGCACTACCGCAGAGGCTGATGGTGACAGTGACTGATAAGTAAATCATAACATCGTTACAGTATTTATATCTCACTGAAAATTCACTTGGTTTTTATTTTCCTGAATTGTCACAATTGCTAAGTTCATGAGTATGTCAAAATAACCAGGTTGCACAATTTTTGGATGGGTCATGCATAGATAGTCAACAATCAGTAACTTGTTTCACAAATATGTAGTGAAGTTTGAACACACTTGTCAACTTAAACTGTGTCTAAACTACATGTCAGCTGATCACCTAACTTGTCAACTTATACTGTGTCTAAACTAAATGTCAGCTGATCACCTAACTTGAATGAGAGAATAAAAAAATATGCCTGTTATATTTCTTATTGTTCACAGATTGTCACATGATGCTATATGGATTGCTAATAGTACTATCCACATTAAGAGACTATTGCCTTTCCCATGCTTGTCAGGATTAAGGGCCCTAATAGATGATCACTGGATGTGCTTAAACACAACAAAGAAGGACCTTACACAAAGCTGTTTTGATTGCTAGCATACAATCATTTTGTTAATTTCATGACATGCGCACAGATGTTCATGCGTTTTAGTTTTGACTGGTGCCTCATTTGCGTGTGTCCAATCAAAAAGGTAAGCTAGGCGTTGTGTGAAAATTGTTCTGAGGAATTGTTCTGAGGAAGGTGTTTTAAATTCATCCTGCATCTTGATTTTCAGTTGTCTGGCAGGCGCATGAAATCTAATATCTGCCTAGTTTGACAGCATCAAATTGACCACTCAGTTATTAAATTGACCGATCATTTAACTTAGCAGACAGTGAATTAGCTTATCATTCATCGGATCCTTCATGTGCAACAGAAAGTGAGAAAGATACTAAATATTTTACAAATATTTGTATGTTACAGCAAAATTCTCAGTCAGTTTAGATCACCGGTCAAGGCATCGTTCTCCCATGACCGTTAGAATAGTAAAACGTCTCAGTATAGTGGTAATGAAGATAGGCCTACAGTGAAAACAAGTGGCATGTTTCTGTCTACAAATGGGATAATTCTATAAAATATTAGTTTACTTTTTAAATCTGTTTATTAAATATGTGTTGTTGCTATCACAGACTACTTGAACATAGAAGTTGACATTTTCCAGCTGGTCTGGGAACTGTAAGTTGCACTGATGGATCAACCACATAAAGCTGTTTGTATACAACTTGCCGTAATAGTTTAGTTGTAAAAAAAATTGCACAAATCATATAGGTATAATTATTTAATGTCTGTATTATGTAGAATGTTACAAAATAAAAAATAAAAACTGAGAAGGTAGACAATACATACCCTTCCATGGTATTCCCTTTCCACCATCACACACACCTTCTGTCTCAGTTCTATATCTTATTATTTAACTCTTTTGTGTTGAACTTGGTAGTAAAGTTCAACCAGCCAACTACCTCGGTGAGGTAAAAAATTCAAGGTAAACATTGAAACAGCTCATCTGAGAATTCCAAAGTTTAATATTAAACTAATATTATTGGAATCTTTGCTTTTGTGTTACCCATTTGGGATTGTTCTTTTCGTTCTGGATGTGGAATATGTCATGAATGTTTTGGTCTGTGTGTATTTTGAAAAGATTAAAATCATCAAGGGTCACTCCATTTTAGGATCAATGTGAGTGTGGCTTGGACCGTTTTTACAATTAGCTGTGCATTTTGTTATTTTGCAAGAAAATTATTTAAAGGTGACATTAATGCTGTCAGATTATGATTGCATGTATGCATACATGCATATTCTTTTCTCCTTTGTAAGCTGTAAAGGGAATTCTCCTCCCCTTAATAAAAAATAACACCCACCCTCACTTACCTTTTCACTAACCTTTCCACAATATTTGACATGAACAATTTCACTATATCTTACAGTATGTAGCTCGCTTTTGTGTGCATTTATTGGACCCATAAAACATTATGAAAAGGCAACAGCAATGGTTAGGCATACATTTTGGTGGTTTTGAACTGTGCTGATCTTTTATCAGTTCAAGACTCAACATATTTAGTCATTTGTAAATATTTAGAAAATGTAAAGAGTTTAAATATTTTCATAACCTGCACTGATGTCTGTTGGACTTTTACCAAATTAATAACAAATGGCTTGTCATCACAGCACATGCCAGAACTCCGGTTTTTCACCTGTCTCACACAGACTTCCTACTACTCCAGAGTCCTCTCTGTGAATACCTACAAATAGAAGTTCTTCTTAACTCCTGCCATTGATTTTCACCCTTTTCTGACTATCATCACGTCACACAACTCGTTGCCCTTCCATGTAGGGCCCATTGTTTCTATTCGGTCAATATTACAACTAGTAGTAATGATACCACTGATATTGCCAAAGGGATTCAGGCAATTTGGCCTAACGAATGTATAATGAATTTATATCAAGCCTTGTTTGCTGTGCTGCCTGCAGTGGGGTCCTCATAGGTTGCTAAACCCGGTTCGTAGCAGATTTCACGAGGCCCATCTCTCCTGTAGATCCAGTGGTAGTTGAATGGGTGAACTTTTGGTCTCCTTCATTTCATAACTAGCAACTAGTACCTCCACCGACACTCTTGCATTCCTGCTTTGTGCTTCATGCGTGAGTAAAAGATATAGACAGAGAGGAGGGAGCAAGATGGATGACAAGAAGGGGGAGGCAGCCTGATTAGAAAAAGAGAAGACCGAGCATCAGGCCAATTCAAAGACGGGATCTTGGCTTTCCTCGAAACAGATGTTGCTTGTCATTTGGTTGTTGGGCAGGCAGCTGCTCAGCTGAGCACACAGGCTTTTCAGTGGCTTTCACTGGGACGACTGCTGTCTCTATACATGTCGTCGCTGCTTTCTCTCTTTCACCACCAGTCAATCCAAAACACTCGGTAGGTCTCGAGTCAAGACACATTTTGTGATGTTGTGTTTTTTTTTGTTGTTGTTTTTTCTTTTTCCGCAATGTTTTATTGCTTGCCGTCTTTCCCTGATAGAAGCAGCAGCCCGTATCCGCGGGTTTTAGTGTTAGTTCTGTGCTGTGTTGCTGTTGATTGCGGGGTTGGGTTGTTATTGCCGCCTCTGGCTAATGTGGACCCGACTCTTGAGAGCCCCTGCCAAGCTGCTCCCCGGAAAATAGAGACTCAATCGGTAAGTCGACATAAACAAGCCTTAAGCCACCCAATACAAGTTCTTACTGTTGTTTGGTTTTTGACAGTGTATTAGTGAGTGACTTTGGAAGTTTTTTTTGTTTTTTGTCTTTCGCTCCGTGGTCTTTTTCTCTTGCTCGGAGGTTGATCTTCCAGCCGGCCTCTCATTTTCTTCAGTGTGCAATCCCCCCTGCTCCCGCCCCCTTTATTGAAATTCATCAGCACTTTGTTTCACTCTGCACTCTTCATCATAAACCCGTTTGACCAGTTCACAGGAGGAATGAGGTCATTAGGCAATGTGCTCCTGGGTCAATTTGAACTCCCTTCTCTCCTTTTATATGTCCATACATGTCTCTCTCTCTCTCTCTCTCTCTCTCTCTCTCTCTCTCTCTCTCTTTCTCTCTCCTCTTTGATTTTTTTTTCTCTCTCTCGTGACTCTGTCCATCTGTCTTAATTCCCCCCTTTCTCGACTTTCACCACCTCTCCCTTGCTCATTCGATCTGTCATTTTGCTTTCTTCTTTTCTCTTGGCGTTTCCCAGTGCCTTCATTCCCCTGGGTGTCCCTGGGCAGCGGGGGCCATGATGGGCCCATGTCCTGGTGCCCCTTTTGTTCACCCGTCTGCTGGGGAGGGGGGCACTCCTGCCTCCTGGCATGGCACTGCGGGCACGGGGACAAGGGGGTTTGGCAGCAAGCTGGGAGTCAAATCTGCTCATTGAGATTCGATCGGGGGCAGGATGAGATACAGACAACTCCAAGCGAGGTGGAGAGGAGGAGGTAGAAAGAAAAATAAGCTTTCCAATCTCCAGTTTGGCAATTAAGTCTTCCTTTGTGTCTTTGTGCCCCCCCCCCCATTTTTTTCCGAATGCTTTTCTCACATTTTCGCACAGCTGCAAATTGTAAACGCGGGAATACATTTGTTATTAATGGAATAAAAATGTAGACTTTGTGTTATGTGTTATGGTAAAGCGTGCAGCTAGTGAGACGAAAGATCCAGGACACTTGCAGTATAGACTTTTAGTATATATCTGAAGATGGAATGGGTGGGGTGTAGGGTAGTAAAACAAAAGCAGGAAGAGATATGTTGTTGCACCACAACCAGGACTGCAGTGTGTGTATCACTGAAAAGTGTCCCCAGTCGTCCTTCCCACTGTTGTTTAGCTGAGAGAGAACTGTACAGGAAGTGGTTTGGAATGAGAATGGAATCAAAGCTGGTTGATGTGTACTGTCTGTCCCCGATGAACGAAGGTGCCTGCTTGATGAACTCCATTGCAATGCTTTCGAAGGCTATTCTGTTGGTGATGTTTTTTGCCCACAAAGGTTGTTTTGTTGGTGATTTTGTTCTTGATGGTATACAGGCTTGATTGTTGATTGTTGATTGCCTGCTATGGGACATCCCCTACCTATAGCACTAGGAATGTAACACCTCTCCTATGTGTATTTATACTGTATGAAAAAAGCATGCTTTGCATGTACTACATGTGTACTGTATATTCTGTGCTGTTCCCATGTGGGTGGGTTAATGGTCCATCCTCTTGCCCCTGTCACAAATATCTTGAGGAAGTGAAACTGTTACTAAGCCCGAGTCATATTTCCATGCGGTTTGAGCAGTTGTCCTTCCATTGTTATCCCCTGTTCGCAGTACTATTTCTTTTTGTATCTATCGATGTATTTGGTCGTTTAAAAATCCCCATCAGCTTCCACATCGCAGTCTACAAAACCAAAAAAAGTTCTCCAGACTAAGAAGGGCTCTTGAGATAAGATTGGCAGATAGACCCGACTGATAGACATAGCGGGGGGGAAAAGATGCAACCAGTTAAGCGGCTGACTGGCAGACTCTCAGTACACCAATACAGACAGATGGTCTCAGACATAATGGCACACTGAGATGTTTGGGTCTCGGGGCAGTAGCATGTGCAATGGCCAAATAGAGCGACCAACTGACTGACTTAGGCTGTGACAGACTGACGTGGACAGACATGGAGCGTTTGACAGATTGATTCAGACACAGGATTAGGCAGACATATCGCCAGACAAATGGGTAGACAAACAGGGCAGGGAGACACACAGAATGGAGCTAATCTTAGCCAGTTAGCATGTCGGGCATAGTGCCCCTGCATGCCCAGTATAAGAGGTCATTACTGGGCAGCGCTGTGTGCACCGGGCTTGTAGCTCTCGCCCCGAAAAGGAAAAGTGAGCGGGACAAAGAGGGAAGTAGCAAGAGAATGGCGGTTTTTTGGACAGCAGGGGTAAGAGGCTGGAGTAACCCGCTGCATATTGTTCGCAGGACGGCAAAGACTGTTGCTCTTGCCTCCAACTCTCTCTGTCTGTCTGTCTGTCTGCCTGTCTGTCTGTCTTTCTCGGTCTGTGTCTCTGGTCTGTCTCGTGTTCTTTCTCTGTTTCTCTCGCTCTCTCTTGCCCTGTCTCTCTCTCTCTCTCAGTTGCTTGTAGCTCATCCACGGCCACAGCCATTTTGGAGAGGGGAGAAAAACGTGTGTGCTCTCTCTCTCTCTCCTCTCTCTCTCTCTCTCTCTCTCTCTCTCTCTCGCACTCTCTCAGTCTTTCTCTCGCTGCTCTCACTCTCTCGCGCTACGTGGCGTGGATTGGTCAGAGGCAGGGAGGGAGCGGCGGATAGGAGACAGCGTGCTGCTCACGTAGGGAGACATGGCATGTTTGCAGAGAAAGAAATCCGGTGTGAAAGCAACCCTTTTCAGGCTTCACTTCTCTTTTGAGTGTTCAGTTTCTTTTTTAACTCTGCTGTTAAGCCTGTATTATTTTTCTGTCTTGTGCTCTCCCTCTCTCTATCTCCCTCTCTTTTTCTCTGTTCCCCTCTTACTCTCTTCCTCGTCACGAACTTTCGCTCTATTTTTCATCTCTTGCTTAATTTTTTCACTCCGTCTGTTTGAAGCGCTTTTTTTTCCTCCAGTCGTCCCCCCTGTTTAGCTTTATTCATGGGAGTTTAAGACAAAAGGAAACGTCCAAATTTTGGCACTGCTAAGGAGTCAGAACCGCAGCCAAGGACCCTGCTGGGATCCAAAAAAACCAGAGCAGAGCGAAGCGCCAAAAAAAAAAAAAAAAAAACACCACCCTTTCCTTTGCATGGTCACAAATTCCACTTTCTCTGTAGCCAGGGCAGTGCTGAACCTCCTTCTCGACCGCATCTCACCGCGTTCGACCTTTCCGCCTTTTCTCTCCCACGGAATCTTTTTTCAAATCCGTTTTGGGGTTTTCGCTTCCCGGTAAAAATGTGGATAGGACAGCTGGACAGGAGGCTGAAAGAGCCAGGGAATGAGGGGACAGTGTTTTTTGAGGCACTCTCGTTGATGACTTGGCGCTATCCCGTCGTTTGAAACAGCGCTGTTATTTGGCTTGCTCGTGATTCTCCTTTTCTTAGTTTCAGGGAACATTTCTTGTCCTCCCCGCCGCTTTATTCATGTACGGACATGTTTGCGTATTGAGTGTTTTTTTTCTCTTTTTTTATAAAGTCCGAGCGGTTGTGTTGTGTTTTAATGTGAGCTCCCTGTCTTGTTTCAGGTTGTTTTTCTGGCGCTGGAATCGGCCTACCCTGTCCCCTAAGCCTGACTCCATTTTGATCACAGGTGAGGACTGACCGCCCTTTGCGGACAAGGCACCGTTCAGCATCGTTGCCACTGGCTCGTGCAGTACTGGCCCACTGGTATGTGCCTCTTCTTATTGCCTTCTACTTCCCTCTCCATCCACTGCCCACCTTAGTCCGTCACACACACCAAACAGCCGTTTGTGCCTCCGTCGTACTAATAGTTGCAATGCATAGAATTTACGACTTATAGATATATACGATGCGGAAATGTGCTGTGCTCAGGTCCTCTTGGCCATACAGATAAATAAAAGTCGGACCTTGGCCCCCCCACACACCTCTGCATCCCAGTGTCCTCACATAGATTGAAGTATTTTTCCCCTTACAAACACAGCTCTGGTTACTGTACAACTTTCATGCTTGTAGTACAACACAAATAATTCCAACTGCAACAGCTGCAAAAATGGCCTTCAAGCTGGAAAGTCGAGAGGCGTATTGTAAATGTCTAAGATTTACATTCTGTCTGATTCATGCCTTCAGTAGGATGCCAAGGACATACAGTATACATACATGCAGACCACAGAATAGATAGTAGAGGTATTTATTAGTGTAACAAAAATGTATTTTCCCTTGTAACATTCTCCTCACGCAGAACTTTGCGCTCTTAGTTCGCGAATATTCCAAACATCTTAAGAATTTTCCAGCTGTCGCTTTGATAAACAAGGGCTCAAAATATTATCAATATATTTCGAAATAACTGTTGCTCTATCAAGATGCAGATTTCATGAGAGTATTTCTCAGAACTTTGCCCATTGTTTGATCATATCGGCTGATGAATGTCAGAGGGGAGTGGTAGAGCCCTGTGGCTTTTGCTACATTGAATTGCAGCTTGTTGCATTCAAATATTTTTTCATTCTGGCATAAGAACCCCCTAATGGATTTTTGGTGCAGTGGACAGGGCAAGAGAGTTCTGTGCGGTTTCCCACTGACCAGTGTTTTATGAGTTATTGTGAAAGCGCAAAAACTTGTGCAGTAAAATCAACATATTTTAGTAAAATCAATGTGTTTGTACAAAATGGCTGGGTTGGGATAATGACACATTTAAAGGTCATTAACATAGAAAACAGCACAGCGACATTTTCATATAATCAAGTAATAATTTCTTCAAGTCAAAAACAAATCACGTATGTAAGAGTCTCGTTGTATACTTGAATACAGTTTTGTTTCATTTGTTCTTATTTAAGTCTGTGTTTGTGACAGAGGTCTAAGTTCAAGGTGACCTTCAAACCTCAAAATATTCCAGCAATCACACACAGCACAAAATGATGAATCTGTATTATTCCATATTTGTATCTTAAAAATCCCAGTGTTTACCATGTTTATTTGGCACATCAAACACCAGATATCTGCTATGTATGTTTTTACCTTCTCTAAGCATTGCAAATAAAGTTGAATTAGCGTAGCGCTTTGCTCATCATAATCCTTGAACCATTGTGGTTGAGCGAAACTGTATTCATAGCAAAAGATGGGTGTATTGCCTTAGTCTGCTAACTGTACTTCACATGATATTAATACTGCATTATATTGTACCACTCTCTATCACAATATGATATTTCAGACCTTTATCTCGCCCATTGCAAATCATCATATGTTGTATTACCCTCCCTTTAAATTATTAGTTTTGTATGTAAAGTCTTAAGATTTACTTGGACATACTGTCAAACTCTTTTAATGATGTGATTGTGTGAGTTTAAACGTTAAAAGGCCTGGACTTAAAAATTCTGTCCATTCACAGGAAGTTGGATTGCATGTGGGGCAATGTAAGCTTAGGAACATTTTGCTATGATTCCTGTTTTTTTTTTCTGGAGAAAGGCTTTTATTACTATTATTATTTGCTACTTCAAACTCTGTTCCAACACGGGAATGGAAATGCCAGCTGCCACAAACCCGTAGATCCGAACTTGTGATGACTGACAACACAAGCTCGTGTCTATAGGTATGTGTCTGCAGGGCCAGAACACCTTGGCGCACCGCACCACCCGATCAGGGCCCACTCACATCCCAGAGGCTCAAGCAGGCCTTACTATACATGTCCATCCAACGTCCGCTCACACAAGGAACCGCAGTTTAAGTTGTGAACTTCCTACTAGAGGCACAGGTTGGGGCACTCTTCAGGTGTTCACTGTTTTGGATGCCTGTTCCTAACCCAACTTTCGTACCCTAATCCACCTGCCCAGGCTACGTGCTAACTCCCTCTCCCTGGCTAAATGGCCACACCCTCTTTGCAGCGAGCTCCCGGGTTGAGGTAGTAGGTTGTATAGTTTAGAGTTACACCATGGGAGATAACTGTACAGCCTCCTAGCTTTCCCTGAGATGTCGCGTGGCATTCGGACGCGGGACACACCTTCGGAAATGTTGAAGCCTTGACGTCAATCTACAGATGCAGCAGTGCAGGGGTTTGTGGTTGACCTGATCATGCTGCAGCAACTGCAGTACTTCACCCAAGAGCCAATTGGCAGGCTCCATTTTGTTGACCTCAATCTGAACATGAAGGACAAAGGAAATGATGCAGAACTGTGCCCTAACCAGACTTTTTTTTTTTCATGAATTCATATATCGATAGTAGAAATTGTAGAATCAATTTTAATTGATTGGATACTACTTTCAATGATCCCTAATGGCAAACGAGCGAGGTTAGTTTCCCTAAGAAAAATATTAGAGTGAGATCTTAGAATGAGCCATATGCTCAAAATAGTTCACGAAAGAAACACATATTAGAGATGAAAGGAAGCAACGACCAAATGGGTAGAACGATCCTAAAGTCACTAGAAGACAGTTCTAGAACATTTTGAGCTTATTCCTCACACAAGGTATGAAACAATGTTCTTAGGAAGTTTGTGGTTGCCAAAGCATAGCTGCAACTGAAGTTGTTCCATTGATAGATACCTATGCACATTACACAAAAAAACAGAAACCTTAATGGTATATGCATCCAGTGCAGTGCAAGGTAGCCCCCTGAAAAACATGCTTAGTATTAACAAACCATAATACTTAGACGATAAAATGACAATGTATATGATAAGCATTTCTTTCCTATTTCCTTGAGTAAATGCAAAACATATTTGCTCTTAAATCTGTGTGTAGGTATGTGAAGTTTACCGAGAATGAAAAGTGACATTTAACTTTTTTAGAATTAGATTTTGTTTTTGAGTTTCTTGGCCATTTTTTATTTTATAAATTTTTTCACACATTGAAGACACGGAATGGGTGTGCTTCGATACAAGACATGGAAAAATAAGAAAACAGGCTGTCATATCAGTACCCTGCCATGCTGATGCAAGCGCCTCATGGATCTTGTTGACCTCGGACAGGTGTGGTCTGAGGATTACAAAAACGATCCATCTTGTGTTTCATCAGTCAAGCAAAAAGCAAAAATGGTGTTGATGTCACTGAGTGTCACTTGTTTAGATGGAGCTGGCTTGCTGTCAACAATTTGGCATTACTGTAGGATCGTTTTAGATGGTTTTGGATGAAGCAGCGCAGCATAAAATTTGTTTTAAATGAACCAACTACATCAGAAGACGACAAGTTGACATTTCCAACAGATACTAAATAAAAAAAAAAGGTTTTTATTTAGTATCTGTTGGAAATGTCAACAATAAATGAATGCCTCATTGAAAAGAAATATTTTTTAAGTACACATGTGAATGTCCCATGAGTAAATGTCACGCTACCAGTTCCTACTAGAGCAGGGACATCCCTCTCCATTTTCAAAAAACTCCTGAAGACCCAGCTCTTCAGAGAATATCTCCTCGTAGCACTACTTACAACTAGCCGTGCTAATTCTAGCACATCACTTTACTAGAACTGATACTTGACTGTATAAAAACAACACTCACTGATGCACTCTACCTTTTAAATGTATTTAAATTGTTCTAGAATTGTTGGGAGAATTGTTTTAAAAAGCTTTAAACGGTTTACCATGTCACATACATATATACTGTGTATAGTATGTCTACTTAAGTGTGTGTGTGTGTGTGTGTGTGTGTGTGTGTGTGTGTGTGTGTGTGTGTGTGTGTGTGTGTGTATGTTCATAGAAAGTTTTTTGTCTTCTATGATACTAGAGTGGTATGGTGTCCCAGACATGGTGGTTCACAAGCCAATGTTCAGTTTACAAAACTTAATCTCAGGTCATTAAAAATTCCTTCATTCCTCAAGTCAGATTTGCATTGACACTTTGAAAACACATTTTCCTGCCAATAGAACATTTGTTTTACGCTTCCTTTTGAGTTTGACATAGGAGAGAGAGAGAGAGAGAGAGAGAGAGAGAGAGAGAGAGAGAGAGAGAGAGAGCTTCGGATGCTGCATGACTGAATTAGTTCTCATCTTCACTGCTTTCTTCACAGGGATTTGAAGCGTGATTCAGCAGCCAAATGTGCACAAAGTTCATGTTGACTGCAAAAAAAAAAAAGGAAAAAATATGTGTGCATGTGGTAAAGGGAGCGACGGAAAAGCATTAAAAAATAATTAAAAAATAAAAAATCCCAACCAAATCAGATGAAGTGGCACAAAATCTCCAGCTACTATTAAAAACTCTGCTGCCGTACTGCCTTTCCCCTGTCCTGGTGCGTCACCAAAGTTCCAATCGGCACACATATTCACTGACTTACAGTATTTTACCTTCATATACTTCCCTCTCCTCCTCCTCTGTATGTGTTGACTCGTGTATTTCATGGGGGTTATTTGTTTTGGCATAAAGGGGGAGCTGGTGTATGTTTGTTGTGTTCAACAGGGATACTGGGCTTTTTTGTTCCATGTATTTAGCGTGGTCTCAAATGATGTACAGCTGGTTTAGTCATACTCCTGCTTTATCTGCATCACATGCACAGATGTATATGCTGTCAGAGCAAGTGCTTTACAGATGCGCCATGCTCTACAGATGTAGGGTATGCATGCTCCTTGCCTGCAAGTGATTTATTAGAATCGCAAAATTATGGTGACAGATGCTAGCATTGCTACAGCTGAGCTAGAAATAATAAAGCATTGTGTTGGATTTATAAGACCTTTGATTTGAATGCTGTAAGGATCACAAAGTCGTTTAATCCCAATTATATTTCTTTCCTGGAAATCCATTCTGTGGATTCTTTGCCGTCATATTTTTTTCAATAACTTCACTTTCACTGTGCTTGTGTCCTCCCTTGCACTATCCTTAAGGCAACAGATACTATAGTATTGGGAGACAATAGTTCCATTGTGCTCGGAGAGATGTGTCACAGCAAGCGCATTTTAAGCATGACATCACAGCCAGGGGCGGAAGACTTTTTTTTTTTCGTACGGGTCGTTAATGTATTATTTTCATTTGCTATTTGTTGGTGTTTGTGGAAAACAACTTGTCAGTTTGTCACAAATGCTATTGTGTCAATACTTCTCCATGAGCTGAGCAGGCCGAGGGCATGGTGCTATCTCATTCCTGTTGAATGTTGTTAATGAACTGAGTTTTACAGATACAAAGAACAGCATGTTTTGTGGTAAACATGTTTCAAGTTATTTGTGTGATTTCAGATGCATTCGCCCACACAATTAAAAAAAACAATATATATTTGTCTCGTAGTTGCAAAAATATAATCTCAACTGTTTACTCAAACGTTTAGTGTGCACTTTGTCCATGCATGCTTGTGTGTGAAATGTGTGAGTGGGTGTGTGTTTGTTGCATGTGTGTGTGTGTGTGTGTGTGTGTGTGTGTGTGTGTGTGTGTGTGTGTGTGTGTGTGTGTATGTGAATGTGCAGGTGTGTGTGTGTGTGTGTGTGTGTGTGTGTGTGTGTGTGTGTGTGTGTGTGTTTGTGCATGTATGTGTGCAGGCATGTGTGTGTGTGTGTGTGTGTGTGTGTGTGTGTGTGTGTGTGTGTGTGTGTGTGTGTGTGTATGCGTGCAGGCATGTGTGTATGTGTGTGTGGTGTATGGGCATGTGGATGGGGATTTCCATGATAAGTGACCCTTGCTAACAGAGGAAATGATTTATCCATGGATTAGATTCATTGTAGGGTTTTTCGTTTCTGCTGGCCTGTTATTATGTGAGACCGCATTGCTTGTGTTTATATCTGTGTTGTACTGGTGCTTTGAAATGCACTGTGAATAGGATACATAATGTATAATGTCTCTGGTGCGTTGTAATCTTTCAATTCATTTTTAATCATGTTTAAATATCTCTCTCTCTCCCTCTCTCCTCCCTCTCTCTCTCTCTCTCTCTCTCTCTCTCTCTCTCTCTCTCTCTCTCTCTCTAAGTGTGTCATTGTGATATGAAAAAATGTGTGGGTGCTCCATTCAGGTCTGCAGCAGTGCAGTAGGTCACTGGAACCAGAGGGATGGAGTAGAGAGAGGGGGGCGGCAAAAGAGGGTGATGTACTGAAATGAAAAGGGAAAGACCAAAGGCAGAAAGAAGGACAAAGAAAGAGTAAAAAGGATAAAAGACGATACAGGAAAGCAGGAAAGAAAGGGAGCGGAAAGGAGAGAAGAGTAGGGAAATAAAAGGAACAAAGATATTGATTATGTGGAACTATTTTCTCTTCCGTCAGTCCAAAACTTGTTACAGTAGTAAGCGAATGATTATGCAGAGTCGTCTGTGTGTGTTTTTGTTTGCTGTTTTTTTGTAGGTTTGCGTATCTGCATATGTGTGTGTGTGTGTGTGTGTGTATGTGTGTATGTGAATGTCTGCACGTGCGAGTGTCTGCTTTCATCGGTGTGGTTTTGCACCATTGCAGGTGTGCATTCGTTAGCATACATCCGTGTGTGTATTTGCATGTTTTCCGTGTGTATCTGTGTCCGTGTGTGTGTCCGTGTGTGTGTGTTGTCTCTGCCATGTGGGTCTCTGCTCCACCTCACCTGCCACTGCAGTAAAGGCTGCAGGTGCGCCCCAGGTGGCGGGAGCACATAGTGCAGCAGGAGGCCAGTGCCTGGCTCTCTGCTGCAGTGTTGTGCTGGGAAATGAGCCCCAGTGCATGATGGGAGTTGTAGTTCACTACGGGGCAGTCGTTCTGCAGCTCCACCACCTCCTTGTTTATGGCAGTATGCATCTGTGTGTGTTTGTTGGCGAAAGAGAAGAGAGAGATGGATGAACAAAAGTGGACCCAAGCAAAGATGGAGGGGGGTGTGTGTACGGAATACCACGTGTTTCTCCTGTATCGCCTTGTGCGGAGAAATAAGACCACTTGGCCAGGAGAGGGGGGTCAAGCATCGCTACCTGTTTGTCAGGGCTCAAGGTAGCCATGCTATTATGCAATTAGTAACACTGTCCACGCACATGCACGCACACACACATACACACACACAGTCTTAAGTTTCGCCCAGATCAGTTTTTGAAGTGTTGGCAGTTTCACTGCTGCACCCTCAAACAGCCATTCTGTCTGTATCACTGCACCTCTAAATGGGAAGACATCAAATGTTTTACTGTGTGCCGTTACTTCGTTTGAGAGATAGAGAAGGCTTGCAGGAGGCTGGTAGATGAAGTGGGGTGGGGTGGGTGACAGGGTGGGGAGGGGTGGAGCCCCGAGGAAAAGGAAGGAGAGAGGGAGGGAGAGGGGAAGAGAGAGAGAGCGAGAGAAAGAGAGCGAGAGAAAGAGAGAGCGAAGCGAGAGAGTTCCTGTCGCTGATAAGTGCCCATTTCCAGTTGGCCGTTGACTGCCTCCTTTGTTGAGATTTCTCTGTCTCCCTGAGCCTCTCTCTCTCTCTCTCTCTCTCGCTCTTTTTCGCTCTCTCTCTCTCTCTCGCTCTTTTTTCTTTCGCTGTGCTGTTTCTTAAATGTTCTGCTTTCCCCTTCCTCTCTCTTACCTCTCATCAATATGAAGACAGTAGAAGTAAGTTAAGTCTGAACAGATCATGCACATCGTACCGACAACCATATCTGCTCTCTCACCTTCACTCGGTCTGCCTCTCTCTCTCTCTCTCTCTCTTTCTCTTTCTCTCCCTTGCTTACTCCCTTTATCTCCGGTCCCCCCTCCTCTTCCCTCATTCACATGCTCATTCCCTCCCTCCTTGCCGTTCTCTCTCTCTCTCTCTCTCTCTCTCTCTTGTTCCCTCCCTCCTTGTGCCGTGCAGATTCCCCAGTTGGGCTGGGAGAGTGAGACAGAGAATACTGTGAAGTGGGAATGAAAGAAAATGCCGGACTTGGATTTTTTTGTGAGAGATAAAGAGAGGGGGAAAAAGAGAGGGGGAAAAAAGGGGGAAAAAGAGAGAGAAGCAGAGAGAGAAACAGAAAAAAACGGAATGAGCACGGAGGATGTTTTGTAAGGCGAGAACCACCTTTCTTTCACTCTCAACTTCTTTCTTGCTCAGTCTCTCTCTCTTTCTCTGTCTCTCTGTCTTTCTGTCTTTCTCTCTCTGTCTGTCTCTCTCTCTCTCTCGTTTTCCCCTCCTTCTTGAGGGGTAGCAGGGCTCTTGGTTTAACTGATCTCAGCTGTCGGAGGAAATGAATGGATGATGTCCATTTCTCCCTCTGTCTCTGCCGCTTTTCTCTTCTCTGACCTGCAGTCTGTTCTCTGCTTTTATACTGTCTGAAGACCTCGAGCTCTGGAGATAGAGATGGTCTGTTGAGAGACAGAGAGGGTCCATAATGTGTAGTACTGTGTGTGTGTGTGTGTGTGTGTGTGTGTGTGTGTGTGTGTGTGTGTGGGTCGGAATGACAGAAACAGGCGTTGACACATTCTTTCCTATTATTCATCCCTGTGTGTCACTGTTTATTTGTGTTCATTTTTACCTTATGTAGGGATCAGATGACCGCCAGGTTTCCACTTGTCTGTTTTTCTCTCTCTTTTTGTTTTTCTGCTGTTGCTGTTGGTGCTGGTGGTGGTGGGGTGAGGGGGGGACTGTACTGTGTAACCGTGATACATGTGTAATACAATGTTCTTTCGCTTTTTTCCCTCCTGTCTGTCTCAGTCCCTGTTGAACGGCAAAAACAATGGGGTATCTTTCATGGAGTCTGACACTCTTTCCGAGTAATTTAAAAAAAAAAAACACTACTCTGGCAAAATGTAATGGTCTAGTGTTTTAGGCCGACATTTTGAAGCTTCTCCCATAGCCTGTTTTTCTTTTTTGACTCGTTTTCTCTTTTCCTTGGGTTAGTGTTTAGGTTAGTGCTTGGGTTAGTGCTTGGGTTAGTGCTTGGGTTAGTGCCTGGGTTAGTGCTTGGGTTAGTGCTTGGGTTAGTGCCTGGGTTAGTGCCTGTCTGAGTGGTTGTCGTAGTGTACCTGCCAATGCATTTTAAATTTCCCTCCCTTGCTCCCTCCCTTGCTCTGTCTCCCTCTTCGCTCTCTCCCTCCCCTATCTCTCTCTCTCTCTTGCTCTCTCTCGCTCTTGCTCTCCCTCTGTCTCTCCCTCCCCGCTCCCTCTCTTGCCCCCCTCTCTCTGTCTCTCTCTTTCTCTCTCTGTCTCCCTCTCTCTGCCTCTCTCAGTCTCTCCTACACCTCTCTACTCCAGACAGCCAGACAGCAGTCGTCTGCCAGAGGAACGTCGTGCCCCCGCACTCCTCTCCTCTCCTCTCTTCTCTTCTCCTCTTTTTGCCTCTTCCTCTCCTCCTCTCTTCCTCTCCCTTATCTTAATGGTTTTCTTAGCTGCTGTACCACCTTGAAAGTGTGAGGACTGATTCTCACACACTATTCTCTCTCTTTTCTTTTATTCTCTCTCTCATACCTCCTCTCTTTCTTTTTTTCCTCTCGCTCTGTCTTCCCTCCCTCCTCCATCCCCCCCACTCTTTTTTTTTCCCTGTTGCTTTTTTCTCTCTCTCCCTCCCTCCCTCCCTCTCTCTATCTTTCTCTTTTCACTCTCCCTCCCTCTCGTCCGCGGCAGGCGAGACAGGGACCCGCCGTCGACTGCGGCATCCCAATCTGCCGTTGCCGCCGCCGCCGCCATCAGGGTGAGTTCAATCCTCTCTCTTCCTCTCTCTCTCTCTCTCTCTCTCGCTCTCTCTTCCTCCCTCAGTTTCTCCCTCTCTCTGACTCTCTCTCTTTTTGCTCTCTTGGTAGATGTGATGATGTCTTTACAAGTGCAAATATGCGTTTGTGTGATGTGTTAATAAGATATTCTTGTATGGGTTGTATTGTCAGTGTTGAGCAGTGAGGGAATGGCAGGGAAAAGATGTAGACAGTACTGTCGAGGAGGTGAGGAGACTGCCCCTCTCCTTTATGGTGCTGCATATGTGGCTTGGCTAAGCGTTAGCAAGCGTGCGCGCGCGTGCGTGCGTGTGTGTGTGAGCGAGCGAGCGGGCGAGCGTGCGTTTGTGCGTGTGGACACGTGCACATGTGTGTCTGCATGTCTGCAAGCATGTGTGAGCGTGTGTGCATGTGTCTGTGTGTGTGTGAGATAGAGAGAGAGAGAGAGAGAGATCCCGCTGGTCGGTTCATTTCCCCCCGTTCGCTGAGCAGCTCTCTGTTTCCCAGCGGCCCTATTGCTGGTGCTGCCATTGTTGTGTGAGACGGGGGGGCAGTCCTCTGTCTGCCTTTCTCTCCATCTCCCTCGCTCTCTCTGGCCAGTGGCACCCGTTGACTTATAAATATACAGTAGATTGGAGTTGAGGCTCGCAGCATTTATAGCCAAAGACGCTGTCTGATAGATATGATAGTCTGCATGTGTGCCTTTGTGAGTGAGTTTGTGTGTGTGTGTGTGTGTGTGTGTGTGTGTGTGTGTGTGTGTGTGTGTGTGTGTGTATGTCCACGCTTGAATGTGTGTGGTCTGTCGCTGATGTCTGTGTGCGGTGTAGCTGTTAACTCCAATGCAGGCTAACACTTGTGTGCGTAATGCGCATGTCTGCCGTGAGTCTTTGTGTGTGTGTCTTTGTGAGTGTGTGTGTGTATGAGTGGGTTCCCTTTGCCACTATGTGTGTGTGTGTGTGTGTGTGTGTGTGTGTGTGTGTGTGTGTGTGTGTGTGTGTATGTGAGGGCTGAGTGTCGCACTGGGTTTTCACTTTCTGTGCGGTACGCAAGTGTGTGTGTGTGTGTGTGTGTGTGTGTGTGTGTGTGTGTGTGTGTTCAACGTGAGGGCAGGCTGCACTTGTTAGCTTCTGGAACGGGGTGTGTGAGGGAACGAGACGGCAGGGGCGACACACAGGGGGGAACGAGGGATCGGCGCCAGAACACAGAGTGGGAGAGGGGAGGAGAAGACAGACGACAGGAGCAGAGGATGAGAGGGAGAGAGTGGGGAGAGGAGAGGAGAGGGTTTGGGCCAAAGGGATAACGCGTTCCTCCACGCTGCTGTCGGCTGGCTGGTTAGCTGGTTAGCTGGTTAGCTGGCTGGGCCGGGGCGATGAAAAGCAACGGCACCTCTCTCCTTCCCTGAGACCCTAACTTGTGATGTTTTGCCTTGATGTCCACGGGTTGGGTTCTCGGGAGCTGTGAGGGGCGCCCACGCGTCTCCCGCAAAAAGCAAACGAAAAAGAGACGATTGAAGAATAAATGTCAAAAACTGGAAAACGAACGCGAAATGGATATACCGTGAAACGCGATGATCGGAAAATGAAATGAACAACTTGTCGGACAGGAAAGCTGCAATGTTACAAAGAGGGAAAGGCATCAGTTCATCCATCCACTGTGAAAGACAAAGGGTGATGAAGATGGCGTGCGTATGCGTATGTGTGTGTGTGAGAGAGAGGTTTAGAATAAGGGACAGAGGTTGGTTAAAATTAAACAAGACAAAAAAAAGAAGAAATGGAGTCGCGTCTCCCTGGCTTCGGTAGGAAAACAGATATGAGCGAGAGAGAGGGCGACCGAGTGAATGAGCAAGAGAAAGAGAGAGAGAGAGAGAGAGCACAACCGAGCAAAGGAATGAAGGCAGGCAGGCAGGCAGGCAGGGCGGAGGTAGCAGGACAGTGGAATGTGGGCCTGCAGCTGGGCTGAATAGAGCAGAGGAGAAGAGAGGAGAGGAGGAGAGGAGGGAAGGAGAGGAGAGGAGAGGAGGGGAGGGGAGAGGAGAGAAGGAGAGGAGGGGAGGGGAGAGGAGAGGAGGGAAAAGGAGAGGAGCACAGGGGCGTGGGGCTTTTCAGACGCCCTGGACGCTTTTGAACTCGCCGGGGACAGGACCAGTCATCCAGGACGACAGTCCGTCCAGGGCTACGTCATTTTATTTTCTTGTCTGGTGGTCATCACTGAGACTGTGTGAGACGGGCGATGGACCTGTCTGTCTCCGTGTCTGGTGCTACAGCCTCTTGGTTGAGCCCTCGTGCCGTCCGCATGTCTGTGGATATGTGTGCTTGTGTAATGCAGTGGATCAGTGTACTGTATGTCCGTTTTTGTGTAGGGCATTGCTTGTGTAAATGTGTTTTCTGTCTTTGCGTTTGTGTGTGTGTGTGTGTGTGTGTGTGTGTGTGTGTGTGTGTTCCCCGCAGTCTTGAGAGCAGCACAAAGTACTGGTCAGAGCGTGACACTGAATGCTCGGTACACTTGTGATTGACCTCATACAGACCCGCATCAGACTTATGCTACAGACGTCCATCATGGGCGGCCATTGGATGAGTGAATGTGTATGTGGATGTGACTGGGCGTTGATCAATACCAACGTCCAGTTGTGTCTGTATTGGTCAGGGCTGTGACTGCATTTGATGATGACGTGTATGTACAGCCAATGCATGTTTTGCAATATGGGAAAAGAAAATGAGCAAGTAAGAGGGTAAGAGGTAATGGACGAGTGAAATCATTTCTTCGTAATTTCGTTCGTTCTAGGATATCTACAGAATATGTGCCAATGGATCTTGTCTGTTCCCTGTAGTACCCTACTTGTTACATCGTTGAGTGGAAAATTACTGCTGATGAACTTGGAATTGGCAAAAGAGGCTAGTCATTTCAGCTGTAGCTATTAAAGCTTAGCAAGCTACAGATCATCTACTACAGACAAGGTGGGGAATTTACAGTTTTAAACACTATCTGCTTAGCAGCATGTTATCCACAGGCAGAGATCTACAGAAAAGGCTTTGGGAAATGCCACAAGTAGGCCTGTGCAAATGAAGAGAATACAGTATTTCAACACTTGGAAAAATCAAACACCCAAAAACATGTATGCACAAGATAAATTAAATGTTGGCTCACTGTAGCACTGGTATCACGCAGGTCTTTTGTGTGTGTGTGTGTGTGTGTGTGTGTGTGTGTGTGTGTTCCTGATTTAAATGGCACATTTTAACAGTGAACTGAGGTGTTACATGAGGTGATTTATCCAAAGGTTAGGGTGTCGGAGGTCTTTCCCATACATGTGCCTGTGTGTGTGTGTGTACATGATATGGAATGTGTATGCCTCAGGTGTCGGCCATCTTTAGTCAGTGATTTACAGGCATGGCGAAGGGCTTGTCAGAACTGCAGGTTTGCTGGTGTGTTACTAAGCTCTGTACAGTATTTAAATGCAAATGAGCTTGTGTATTAAGAGCCGTGCTATTGAAGGCTTTCAGATTTTGCACATCACTACGGTGTGTCCTACTGTGTGTGTGCATGCATGCATATACTGTAGTGTGTGTGTGTGTGTTATGTATGCAAATATGTGTGTATATGTATGCCCCATTTCATGGCAGAAGGTCTACAATAGTGCAGTAGGTCATGGGCACCATAGGGAGAGAGAGGGAGAGGGAGAGAGAGAGAGAGAGAGAGAGAGAGAGGGAGATGGAGAAGGAGCAACTAATACCGGAAACAAGCAAATCCTTTATAGGGAGTATGGAAAGGAGAAAAGGATAAATTAATAAATGAGTAGGAGGCATAATAGGCAAACGCTGTGTACGTTACAGCAGCAATGTATTATTAGGTGCCTAGTGCTAAAGGTATGTGAGCATCTGCTGTGACAGTTATCATTATAATTTGCTGCCCATAGAATCCCCTGGGTGGATATTTGTGAGGTAAGACAGCAACAGGGCACCGTCTCAAGTAGCTATCTGCTCATTTTGGGGCTCTACCTATTAACCTAGGTAGGGCCAGGGCAAGGCCAAACATGACCATGCTGGCCATGTTTATTTCAACATGTACCACCATTATGTTTGTGTTGGTTGGAATAAAAACACAACCGTCAGGTGATGTGTGATATCTGAAAACATATGCATCCTGGATGCATTGTCGCCTATGCATCGTCGTGGATATATGCAAAATATCTGCATCTACTGTATATATATTGGATATATGCTATAACATTCTGGATATGTTAAAAAGATGCATCCTATGGATCCATAGGGGGTGCTATATTTGGACTGGATTGTCTAATTTCCACTATAGTTCGACCTCCTTCAATAATTGGACAGATATATTGTCAAGATTTATGTGAAATTATGTCTAACAGGAGATGAGGCTTCATTGTATGATGAAGACCAGAAGCATCTCAAAGACTTATCAATCAGCTTGTGACTGCAGACGACATTTGGATTAGTTTAAAAGCTCCATCTAGTAGAATCAGGAAGTCACCCGTATGACCTCAAGGATTGGGATGGGTCATGTCAAGTGGCATGGGTCATCCGAGAGAACAGGCTGTCTGCTAAATGGACGAGATGCTCCAGTGATTTGTTTGGCCAAATATTGGTCACAGTTCTGATCTGTACTTAACTGTACAGTCGTACGGCTGTGTGGGTGAGATAATGTTTAGGCTTAACGATTTGTCCTTCACATTTATATGTATAATTCTGGCTATACCAAGTCCAAAAATGTGGCAGAGCTTTCCTTATCCAGACTGTCATAATTGTAGACTGCTTGGCCCCTTCATTTCCACAAAACCTGCATTTTTAGTTACCTGTAAGTTACCGCAAAACATCAATATATATATACACACAGCTCGGGGAAAAATGAAGAGACCACTGCACATTTTTCTGATGTCATCCTATGGTTGCTGAGAGACATTCAAATGAGTTGACGGTCATATCAATATATGGTCATTTGAAAAATTTTGAATAGACCACTGCAAATTTGAATATGACCATCAACTCATTCGAATGTAACACTGCAAATCTAGGATGACATCAGAAAAATGTAATGCAGTGGTCTCTTCATTTTGTTCAGAGCTGTATGCTTTGAGGATACACTATAGTGTATGTCTTATTAATATGTAGTATAATTATGCTTATAGATATTACATACAGTATTTATAAGACATACACCATACATCTTCCACTATTTCTTTAGTGAGTTTTGACTTATGGAAGGTAATTAATATGACATCTCTACAACTCTGCTACCCACTGCTGCCAATTCTATTGCTACAGAGTCTCTTTCTCTCTCTCTTTTTTTTCTCATTCTCTGTCTCTTTAAAGATTTAAAGCGTGGTCTTCTCACGTCTCTTGTGTCTGTGGTTAGGGAAACAGGACCTTCTGTGATGTGTGAGTAAGGTTTGTAAATGTAATAAAATTCCATCGTTGTGCAATGCTGTTTTTTTTTCTGTGTGTGTAAGAGAGATGACCTTTGTCTAACGTCAGTGTCTCACTGTAGTGGGCCACACCAGTAAACCAGTATCAGACTGTAATATTTGTGTACATTGAAAGTAATTAAGAACAAGAAATGCAACATATATGTTTTAAATTGGCTAAAGGCATATTTGAAATGCTTTACACATCAAGCAGAACAGAGGTGGGATACTGTAAGTGAATGTGAGAACTTGATATTTATTTATGCAAGCAAGAAACATTTTCAGGTTGTCGTATACAGTGAATGTGTAAATGGTGTGAAAATGTGTGTGTTTGTGCGAGTGTGTGTGTGTGTGTGTGTGTGTGTGTGTGTGTGTGTGTGTGTGTGTGTGTGTATGTGTGTATGTATGTATGTATGTATGTGTATACACGCGCGCGCGCGCGCGTGCGTGTGTGTGTGTGCACGCGCGTGTGAGAGTGGAGTGAGCCGCAGTGTTAACTCCTTTTTCTCCCTCCTCGCTGCAGTGGCAGGTACAGTAGACAGAAGGCTGATCAGACAAGCAGAAACAGAGAGACACACAGATAGAGGGAGAGAGAAAAAGAGAGAGAGAGGGAGATAGTGGGGAAGAGCTACAGCCTTACCTATTGTGTTTCCTCCCTCTCACGTGCTACTAGCCTTGTGCTCAAGTCCTAAGCATGGAACCTTCTATCATTTTCTGTTGTATTCAAATTTTTTTCTTAGGACACAAGT